>NC_142015.1:8884966-9060466 GCF_049901735.1 Notechis scutatus
GGAAGATTGCTTCTCCCCTATTTCATAATTGATGAATTGATCATATTGCAAGTTATAATGATGTGGTATTATTTGTAAGGCATCCAAAAGACTCTCTTGAAACCATATTCCTGGAGAGAAAAAAGCTTTTAGTATTTTTACAAACTGCAAACATTTATAAACATTGCTCTGAAATTAGAGATGATCTTTCTTAAGGATAGATTGTTAAGTTGAATTTATAGAGTGCTTATCCTAAAGATACTCAACTCATAAAACTTGTTTGGAGAGTTTGAAAGGGCAAGATTATTCTTCTGTTTATTTGCTAAAACTGATGATTGGGTCACAGAAGATTATCAGAAATCTCAAATGGAAGCTATGTTGTCCTTCTCTAAGAACTTCTTGTTGGTTCTTATGAAAAGATTTGGGCAGGAAATGGAGATGAACTTTGTTCCTTTTGGCTCTAAAGCAAAACTTACAGATATAGATTCTTAACATAGCTTCTTAGAGGAATGGTGTGTCATCCCATATTTCTTTAAAAAACATAAATGCATCCATTTCAGAGAAAGAAAATCACTTTGGGGTACGTTGAGGACAATGCATTGGTAAACTAATTCTTGGAATGTGGCATTCTTGCATTTATTTATGTGGCCCATTTCATTGTACAATCTTTCTGACATCCTATGCTTTCATTAAGTCCAAAAGAAAACTTCACTGGAGAATTCCTCTAGAAAGTTTTTCCAGGCTGGAAAAGTATACATAGGCAAGAGGTAGAGAAAGATTTAGAGGAAGAAACCATTATTCCATCTCCAACAATGAAGTCAATTCAAAAGCTCCAAACCTCAAAAGTTAAAATTAATTCTCAAGCTTCCTGAAAAAAAATTCTGAGAAATTGGAGGGAAATTTTAGCACATTAATTTACATGCTTCTTGAAAGGAATGAACCACAGGATCATGAAACTGATCGTGATCATCTTTCTAAGGCTTTACAAAGACTTAGTAAGACCACTCTTGGAAAACTGCATCCAGTTTTGGTCACCACGACATAAAACAATATTAAGACTCTGGAAAGAGTGCAGAGAAGAGCAAGAACAATGTTTAGGGGGCTAAAACACATGAAGATTGGTTGCAGGAATTGAATATGGCTAGTCTAGTGAAAAGAAGGAATAGGGGGTGACATGATAGCACTGTTCCAATAGTTGAGGAGCTCTTTCCAAAGACAAGGGAGCCAAACTATTTTCCAAAGCACCAAAAGGCAAGATGAGAAACAATGGATGGAAATGAATCAAGGAGAGAAGCAACCTAGAACAAAGGAGAAATTTCCTAACGTTGAGAGCAATCAACCAATGGAATAACTTGCCTTCAGAAGTTGTGGGTGTTCCATCACTGGAGGCTTTCAAAAAGAGACTGGACAATCATTTATCTGAAATGGTATAGAGTCTCCTGCTTAAGCAGCTGTTGGACTAGAAGTTGGACCCTTTCCAATTCTACTATTCAATGTTCTATCAATTTGTAAAGTTTCTCTTTCTTACTGGATTATCCAGGAAGGTATGTGTCTTTTCTCCCATTTTAGTGTTTTAATTATCATCATCTGCGCAATGGTTCCTGTTTATAGTGAAAACAAAGCTTTCCTTGCCTTGAACATAACTCCTGAAGACTATATGAAGACATCTATGTAGATATCTTGGCAGTAGTGTGGAAGGAGTTTGGCATTGCTGCTTTCTGGGATCTCTTCTTATTATAAATAATTACCCCTCCCCATTTTACTTCTGGTAAATTGAAAATATACAGAGCTGTTTTTTATTCTTCAATCAGATAGTAACTTTAAAGAACAGGATGAGAGGAGGCTCTTTAATTTTATAGACAACCCAGCAATTTGGAGTTTTTTCTTCTTACCCTCACAAAATCCCTGAAATAGCTCTGTGTAAACATTGATCCAGATGTCTATCAATTTGATTAGCATGCTTTGTTCATTGCACAAAGCCAAGGAACAGAGCCATTTACAGGCTGTTCCTCCCTACTGGGAGACTGAAACAAGGAGCACGTTTTGCAGGTATGAATGCAAATGGTTAATTGCCAAAGCTTGCCATTAGATGCCTCCTGCTGGACTAGGTTGAGGACAGATCCTCCTGGAGAAAATCGATCAATGTTATGGCTAAGAGTTGACATTAACTTGCAGGCACATAATCATCAATCAAAATAACTTGAGAAGCAGATGTTTATATGTTGTTTGCTTAACTAATTGTGAGGATTGTTGCCTCCTAAATGAACGTTCTCATCTTTTTTCTTATTCTGCTTGACAGCAGCTCTAAAATTCTACCTAAACATGGGGATTTGAGGACTTCTGTATGCAAAGCATGCTTTTATATTGATCTATCATCATATCTCTTTGCAGAGAACTAACTTAACAGCTTGCCTGTAGCCAGGTTTTTCTGGGAGCATGGTGGAATAGTTATTGCTGTCCAAAGTGAATCTAAAAATCAATCAACTGCTGAGGTCATTAGGCATCAGTTTTATCATTGTCTTTTCTGAATTGCCAGCATTTATCCTATGCCTCTTGCAAAAATTCAACTTAAGTGTACAGTGGTTTTTTAAGTTATAATCTGAAAATTGGGTAGTATAGGATAGAAAAAAGCAGCAGCAGGGGAGGTGAGGTACAGTTACCGAATGTTTAAGATGCTGGGCTTGTCGACCGAAATGTTGACATTTCAAGACCTAAGGATCGCAGGATGGGGTAAGCTCCCCATACTAACTTAGCAGTTCGTAAACATTAAATGCAAGTAGATAAATAGGTTCAGTAAGGTAACAGCATTCCATGCACCTTACCCTATGGTCATGCTGGCCACATGACCAATGTGCAATTGTCTTCGTATAATGCTGACTACCTCAGCTGGAAAATGGAGATGACACTGCCTCCAAGAGTTGGACATGACTGGACAGGAAACCTTTACCTTTAGACTAAAAAAAGTAATTTAATTTCATTTAATGTAGCAATAGCACTTATATACTGCTTCACAGTGCTTTACAGTCCCCTCTAAGTGGTTTACAGAGTCAGCCTATTGCCCCAGGAAGGATGAAAGGCCGAGTCAACCTTGAGCCTGGTGAGCATCGAACTCAGAACTGCATGCAGCCAGAAATTAGCAGAAGTAGCCTGTAGTACTGCATTCTAACCACTGCACCGCCATGGCTTTTGAATGAAAATCTAGTTGTAAATGAAAACCTAATTACAACTGAGTCAAATTAATTAATTCAGTTAATAGAGCGAAGTCCTATGAGTGGTGGCATCAGGAACAGGTCTGGTAAAGCTTGGATAAGAGACTATCAAGGAATCTGTGGGCTGTAAGTGGATTGAGAGTGGGGAAAATACAGTGGTAGAAGGCAACAGCAAAACTTTTCCATAAGACTGCCAAGAAACCTGTACAAACATATCCATGTAATCACCATGAGTTGAACTCGAGAGCCTCTGTATTGTAATGTGATGATGCCTGAGCTATTTTATACTTTTTCTCATCTCACGTTACAGCTGAGCTGCAGATGGAGAGTGCCGGGGGCGCCCTTAAGTGAAAATATAGGTATCCAAGGTTTTTACCTAAGTGCTTGTCTACTGAGCAGAGTAGCAAGGCTGATTGCTACAAGCTCTTCCATTTATCTGCAATTTCTTGGCTGTGACAAGAGAACTGCAATCTCTACTCCTGGGGCTGCCTCTCCCAGAAAGACATATGAAGCTGCCGCATCCTGAACCTCCAAGTTATATATTATCTTTTCATCCAGAACTACTCTCTGCTACTTAGATATATTTTTTTTTTTAATCCAGCATCTCTGTGCTTCAGTTTAAGATTATTTTTTTTGCCTAGTATGCTACAATAATATTATATAATTTTTTTAGGAACTTATGTTTTAATCATCTAGAAACAGTTTTTGCAAACAACATTAGGAGCTTGTTTTTCTCATCCACAATCTTAGCAACTTTTTTAGATTTTCTGCACCAAACTATGTGGTTAATGCAGATTTGCGGGTATATTGTTCACATGGATTGCATGAATGCATATTACTTTTATGGGTTGTTCAAACAGATTAATATGCTGAGATCCAGTGTGGGACATTGGATTTGTATCCAGTTTTCTTTTCTTCTCAGTAGTCACCTGATTGGTGGAAAAGGTGAGATTTTTGGTGAGATGGGTAGCTATGTGAATCTGATTACTGAATAAATACAGTCAGAATTTTGATTGTTAAACAAGGCAGTTATTAAATGAGTCGCACCCAATTTTATGACCTTTTTTGCTGTGGTTGTTAAGTGAATCACTGCAGTTGTTAATTAAATCAGATAGTTGTTAAGCAAATCAGGCATCCCCCATTGACTTGGGCTTCAGAATACAGCTGGGAAAATTGCAAACAGTGATCATGTGACTCCAAGATGTTGCAATAATTATAAACACATGCCAATTGCCAAGCACCTGAATTTTGATCATGTGACCATGCTCTTTAATGCGAGGATCAGTTTTTTTCAGTGCTGTTGTAGCTTTGTAACTTTGAACAATCATTAAACAACTGGTTATAAGTCGAGGAATTCCTGCATACAGAAGCAACTGCTTTGATCTCAGAATGCATCGTTAAAATTCCCAGCTCCACATTGTCCTGGGCGTAGTTTGAAAGGACTTGAAGAGAAACTAATTCGTTCTTTATTTTTGCTTTTAGAAATAATCCATCTTTAGGAGAAGCGAGTTCTAGTGGCAAGTGGCGATTTTGATCTTCCACCCCACCCTCACCCTGATGGTGTTATTCTTGCAGTTTTGTTTAATTTAATTTCAATATTTAATCGTATGGACCTTAGACCATTGGAAATGGATATTCCACATGAGTAGTTGACCTTGAACCTCACTGCCTTTCAGTCCCTAATGAAAAACAGTTTGTGTAAGGTCAAACAAGATCAGCATGATGGTGTTTCTGAACACTAAAAATATTGTAGAGATGCTAAATAAAGCCAGAGGGCTGCAAGAGATTCCATGGTATAAAAATAAATAAACTGGTTTATACATGGGAAAGGCACAGGAAATGGACCCATACCCAGTCTGCCACTGGACTATGCTGGCAGGCAGTAGCTCTTTGGGATTTCTGGTAGAAAAATTTTCAGACTTGGAATTTGGAGATGCCAAAGGTGAAATTTTAACCCCCTTTTCATGCAGTTTCAGGCATGCATTAAGCTCATAGCTGCCTCTCTGTTCACTACAGTTATGCTGTCATGAAAAGGTCTACCTAAATGAACTATTTTCTTCTTTTTGAGGATTCCCAAAGTTTTGAGATTTTTTTGATAAGTGATTTTCTTTGATTTGGTAATGTATCTTTCCAGATATAGTGAAGCTACAGCTAAGAGTAGTCTTCAACAATCGTCACAAAGAATTGACATCCAGTAACATTCTGAGACTATGGGTTTTTTTCCACCCCTGATTTAATCTGAGGGAATAACATACGTTAGGGCTATGATCCCTACATTGCAAAAATCTGGATGACCACTAGACAGCTATACAGAGATACTGAAAAATCACACACTGAAAAATCACATTAGACCATCATCAACTAGACTTTTTCTCACATAGATGTGATAGCAAGATATATCTTCTCATTGTCCTCTGGTTATTTCGTCTTCAGATCCCATTGAACTCTATCATAATGACTAATGAATTATTTCAAGATATCTGTTAAGTACGGTAATGTATATTCCATCTTTAAATGATGGTGCATGAAATAAGTTTATACTGCACCAGATCACTAGTCCATCTAACATAGCATTAGCTCAACCAGTCCATGTTTTCTTTCCAATCTTACATATGAGGCTTAAAGCAAGGAATTTCTCCATGAAAAAATGTACTCTATCATTACATCACGACTCCTCCAAAATAAATAGTTCTTAGTCATGCACTGAGATTTCTCACAATTTTTTTTTACTGTGCCCACAACATAGTAGTTTCCATCATGAAAATGCCAACCAGGAAAAATAATAATACAATTGTTTAACTTGTATTGCAGCATTTTGAATAGAGATCCATTTCTATTTCCAATGCACTAAGTATTACATACACAGCCAGAGGACATTTTAAAAACAAGAATGATAGACTCTGGTTCCCAAGTTAGATTCTGGAAAGAAATCAGCATTTTAAATTATCAGTTAAGATGCTGGGCTTGTTGGCTGGACAGCTGGCAGCCTAGGTTTGAGACCTGAGGGCCACACTCCTATCCTCAGCTCCTGCCAACCTAGAAATTCCAAAGCATGCAAATACATAAATAGGTACCATTTTGGTGGGAAGGTTACAATGCTCCATGTCACGCTGGCCACAGAAATGTCTTTGGACAGCGCTGGCTCAATGTCCTTGAAATTGAAATGAATACCAGCCCCTATAATTGGCAGCAATTAGTGACTCTTTTTTTTACTAAATGTTTGCAAATAGAGGTCAGGTACATAGGTTACAGCCATACCTACAGTCAACATTTTGCTCTGCTGTCTTATAAAGTCTAGAAGCATTTCCATCCCACTTGCTAACAAATTAGCATTGCAGGCAAGCAAGAAAGATGTGTAAGAAGATTCTATACTAAATCTTTCCAGCATGAAAATAGTAGCATCAGATAATGACTTGAGTGGAAAAAAATGAAGCAAAAATAATAAAAAAATAAAATGGAAAATCTAGGATCCAGAAGAAAGCAGCAGTTTTCTACTTAGAAATCTACTTTCAAAGTATTTTCTGCTTGGTTTGCAGGAGATCAGTATAAACAGAAGAACCGTGCAGAAAAATTAAATAATAATAAAAAATAGATTAAAAAAAGGAATGTAATATTCCATGAGTAAATATCCCATGTGAACATTACCACTCAGTCAATTCCAGTTTGTCCTGGGAATTTTTTACAATAGCTACTTCCTGAGAGACACTTAAAGACATGAACTTCCTTTTTAGTTGATACTTCTGGTGGACAGGATGTCTCCTTTTTAAAAAAAATTGTACCATTTTGTCTCCTCTTGAGAGTTGGTGTATAACCTAGAGCAGAACTGGAGCATGAGGCTGTAGCAGAAAGGACAGCAAGCTAATTCCTATTACACTTGTGATTATTTTGGGTAAGTCATTCTGTGAAATCCTTTGACACTACAGCAATAGAAAATTGCTGAGAAATGAGAACATTCTTTGACTTCCTTGGATCTTGGATTAACATTAATCGATAATAAATTGATGTCACCACACACACAAAATAATGATTTAGCAATCCCAAATAATAGGACACAACAGCCTCAATCTTGCATGTACACAGATAACACACATAGGACAATTCATCTATGCTTTATTTTTCCTTGAATAATCGTGGCAGTCTGAATAATTTCATTAAAAATAGTTTGGCTGGATTTAGATTAATTTGGATTGCATTTTGCAATCCTGTGTCATTTGTTATATTGTCCTAAAGTTCTAAGAATCCAGAAATATCCTAATCAAGGAGAGAACCAACTTAGAACAAGGAGAAACTACCTAACAATGGGAACAATTACTATATCTAGTGGAAATGCTTGCCTTTAGAAGTTGGAAGCTTTTAAGAAGAGTCTGGACAGTCACTTGTCTGGAAGGATATTGGATCTCTTGCTTGAGTAGGGGGTTGGACTAGAAGACCTCTCATGTCCTTCAAACTCTGTTATTCTGAACTATATATTATTGTTTTAGACTGCTGGTAAGAATTGCTGTGTTATTTTTTGTTTCTTCCCATCAAAACATGTTGCTCCCAAGTTAGTAATGGTTAAAATAAATCCCCCTTTTTATGTATGTATATGTCTAGGCTCATATAATTCCCTAAGCCATGTCTGGGTTTAAGCAACACCTTAAGTTGAAGCCAAAACACCCCACTGCATGGCTTAATGTAGTATCTGAATGTAGTCTGTTATTAAATTTGCCTAGATCCAATTCACTCTGTTTTAGTTACTAATGGTCCCATTACCTGTTCACTCATCACTTGATTTGCCAGGAGACAATGTGTGAAATATAAATACATGAGCCTGCCAAGAGTTTCACATAAATTGAGGATTTCTCATTAATCTGAGTGTTGAGGAATATTATACATAACTCTTTATGTATGAGGATAATTTTCCAATGCTGAAATGAGTAGAAGACAATGAGGTTTTATTGTACTGGGGTCCATTCATAAACTGAAAACATTCAGAACTTTGCATTGCCATAATTTCCTGGTTGGTTTAGAACTATAGCTAAATTCAAATAATCTGGATTAACGAGAAAGAAACATTCCTATACTCATGAAGAAAATATCTCATTGAAAATAAGTAACTGACAGATGAATGTTTTCATCCAATTTGTAGAGGATTGATTTATGGTTTGGTAATCTCAAGAAAAGCAATTTAATTTAGCTAAAGTCAATTGAAAGAAAGCCCTGTGCCCTAGCTATACTACAAATATTAACAAATTTAATAGCAATCCTCTTTTCCCAAAGTTACTTTATCGAGTCTAAGAAATAGACTAGAAAAAGAAAAATTTGAACACTCAAAATGTATTATAATTCTCAGCATTCGTGATGGGAAGGCATAAATTAAATTGGCATTAAGTCAATACAACTCAGCAGTATAGCTAATCCTATTGGGGAAAGACAGTTACCTTCAAATATTAAAAAGTAAAAATTGGAGTCGTGGCTTAGATATAAGCTCCCATTGCATCAATTGAGTCTTTATGGTACTCACAATTTCACAGGACCACAATCATTCCATTAATAAAAAGGTAAGGGTCAAGTTAAGAACCTTCATGTCATATCCCTCCCTCTCAAATTTCTCTATTAGCTTACACTGCAGCCTTGTCAAATTTATCTTCACAATACAGAGTTATTCCACAATAAAAAAGCTGACAACTAAAAAAAAAAAAGCACTTGCAATGAAAGCTAGAACATATATTAATGGTTCTCTATTGTAGGATATATTACAAGAATGTTTTTACGCCGCTGATAATTATAAAAAGAAATGCTAGATAATTTGAATTAAAATAACAGGATACAATGAAACCTTTAAAAGAATAAGAAATGAAATCTGAATAATTCGAAGGCATCCAGCCCCACAGGGACCCCCATTCTACTTCCCATAGAATCCAATGGGATAGCATGGATGGAAGCCTTCTCATGGTTTCCATCTCTACAGAGGTTGACCTGATCTGAACTTCATTTGCTCTCCTGTTGTGACCCATTGAAGATGCAGAGCTTTTGTGTTCAACCCGCCAGCACAGAAAACCATGAAAACACACTGTAAACCTGTAGAACTCCCATCAAAATGATGGAAGGTCTTTAAACATCTTCTCCATTTTCACTGATGGAGACAGTATGTATTTTAATGGTGGGTATTTGCTGGTCCTTTGGGTTTTCTCCTGATGTGTTTGCACAGCAGCACTCTCTCAGGAAACCTTTACTCTTCACTTTGGCCGTAGAACAGCTGGACCTTTCTTTCAGAGCGTTGCTCTTGGTTGACATGCTTTGCATGGCTGAAAAAAGTTTCCATTCACACACACCATCTGATTTGGAAATCTTATAGAAGTGTTCTCCAGAGCCAACAGGTATACGGACAATATCTTTGGAAGCTTCAGCAACATGGTTGCTTGGGTGATTGAGGGTGAAGCTCAGGGAGTATTTGTTGGAGGAATACCTCTTGCGGAGACACTGGGCTCTTAGGACATTTTGGAATGCTTTTTTAAACTCTTGACTCGAACAAGGGTAAATGATGGGGTTGATGCAGCTGTTTAGATACCCAAGCCAAAAGGCAATTTTAAAAATGGTTTCAGAGGGCTTGCTGTCAGGAAAGAAAGAACCTGAAATGGAAACAAAAGCAAAACAGAATTTTAGTGGATTTATAAAAAAGCAACTTCAGAGGATCAAGGGGTAAGAAATCAAAGGAAGGGAATACTTTTTTCAAAAATTTTAATTATGAATCATCGTAATTGAGATAATCTCTGGGCAAGAAAATGTATGTGGAATCCTTGGTGCTCTCTGCACTTGGTCGTTTGGTTGCAAACATTTAATTACCTGATTATGTAACATCATCAGCGTGCACTGTGTCTTATCTAGTTGTGTAGTGTACAGTGATGTTGTTATTTAGTTGGGTAATGAAACATCTGCCAGAAAATAACTAAGCTCAGAGACCACCAAGGACTCCATGGTTCAACCATGAGTTACAGATATTCTCTTCTATTGGAACTGAAAAACTATTTCAGAACATAATATAAGAAAAAGCCCAGCTAAATGTTTTAAGTCCCTATTTATTTTGCCGGGAGAGGTTGAAATGCGAAAATCCATAGAATTCTGAAAGGCTGAAATTCAGTCTGAATTTTATTCTGTTTTATTTTTATTTGTTTAGATGCGGTGCCAATTATTCATATAGTGGCCCATGCATAAAAGCAAAATGCACATAGCCTTATTTAATGAGATTACCTAGGATCAGGGAACTAGGTATAGATAATCATTATGCCTTGGTTGCCCATAATTAAGCTTGATCCAAGTGAAGTAGAAACCATCCTCATTGCAAACTTTGGCTGCAGAGCCTGTCATGCCTCACTCATGCTCATTGTACACTACACGTACCAGTATTACAAAGCAAACATCATTCTACTTTAGTAGTCAAGGCATCCTTTAGAAGTCTTAGGCAACAATACTAAAAAGCACTACCTGATAATAAGCCCTTGAATATATGGGAATCATTTATGAGCAAACCCACATGATATTGTGTTGTAGATACAACCCTTATTTCGGAGGATTATTTCCCTTTAAAATCCACCCAATGTGCAGCCTTCCCTGTGCAATGAATCAACACATCTATCAGCAGAACAGCCAAGAGAAGGAAAACATGAGTTCAAAAGAAGCTGAATTGGCTGGAGATAATTTTAGATCAAGTATATGGTATACGTCCTGCTTATCTTCTTCCTACCCATCACAGGCAGGTTGTGCTTTTTCTGAGCTCCTGCCCGATTGCATGAATCATCTGCAATATCTGATCTGTGAAATGGGGATGGCGGTGATGGAAGATCACTTTGTAGGTGACCCATTGGGCTGCTGGTGGAAGGGAGAATATGAAGCAGTATGGCACTAATCAACCTGGCTAAGATTGCTTATGTTGAGACACTGGTGTGAGGAGAAACATGGCCACTAATTCCCAGGTCTTGTCCTGCAATAAATGATTGGTACTGTTCTGACCCATCTCCCCAAACACGACAAAACCCTCTGATGTGAACTCAAAAGATTCCTTTATTAGGAGTGCTGGCAGCCCTGGCAAAAAGTTTCTCTCTCGACGCAGGCTAACAAGGCCATCTGGCCGGAAGATGAATAGTTGTCTGCCACGTTATTCATCTCTGCCCCCTGCCTTTTATCCCCAGAGCTAGGGTGGGGCTTCGCTAGTGGCAGTGGCTCTTCCATCCCAAGGATCAGCCCATAGATTTCCACTGCTCTGTCCTCCCCTCTGCTTTCTGTGCATCCATGCGTCAGGCACTGGACCCAGCTATTCCTCTTCTTCATTAACCTCCAGACCTGAGGGCTGTTGATTCTCCATCTGAGGGCTGATGGATGGCCCAGACTCTGCCTCTGTCTTTCTTTGTCCCAGCTCCATTCCCTCTTCCCCCTCGGAACTCTCAGGTTGCCTTAATGCTGATCCTGACTCTCATGCCTCTTCCTCCTCATGGGTGGGGTTCAAAAATTTCAGCATTGGGTTCTCTGCTGGTTGCTGGGTGGGTGAGGCCATGGTGGGCGTAGCCGAGTTTGCTCCTGCACCATGGCGGGGCTGTTTTTGCATTCCCGAGGTTCTGGGAGGGTGAAAACTGCCTCCCTGGGCTTCGGAGGCCCTCCAGAGGCTGGAAACGGACCCGTTTCTGGACTTCTGAAACTTCTGAGAGGCCCATTTCCCCCCCCTCCCTGAGGCTCTGTGTGGGCACTGCACTTACCTCGCATCCAAAAAAAAAAAGTGTGGAGACTCCTGGGAGGGGCGGGGTGGGGTGGGGTGTGGTAGGCGGAGCCATCTCGGATGGATTTTGCAGTTTTCCCAGCCAGCCATAATGTAAGCTATGGGTCCACCTGAACGCGGACGTACCCGTAGCAGCCCATCAGACTGGAGAAAAAGATATTAAAATGGCCTTCTGGATCATTCACAGATGTGTCCTACATTGTGGACTTAGAATAATATTGATCAAACATTATTATATTACAAGCACAGCAATATACTTGCAGAGCACAGCAGAAGATGCCATATAGATCTAGCATGGTAATGATTTTGCTCAACGCGGAGCTTTAAAGGCTCTTCGTATCACAAATACACAGGGCTGATATTGAAATCAGTAGCTGAATTATTAGACTTTTTACTAGTTTAAAGTGAATAAAAAGGGGGAGGGGAAAAACAGAATGACCGGGGTTTAGATAGGTCAGCTGGTCTGAAGTTGTTAAAGGTGGAAAGCAACTTCAGGATTCAGAAACTGAGATAATACCTACTTACATTGGTTTCTTCAAGAAAAGCGGTTAACATTATAATAATTAAACTAAATGCAAAGTTAAGAGGCCTTCTGTAATGCAGCTTTTAAAGGGTCCTCCCCCCATGCAGGTTAATTGACTATTCAGTTTGAACATTAATGGTAAAATTCAGCATTGTACGATGATATTCCCAAAGCCTCTTTGCTTCAAGTTTAAATCAGCATATAGGAGACTTTAGAGAGCTGCTAATGGAATTTAATAATCCTTCCTAATTTCACTTCCCCTTTTAAAAAGATTCTAAGGAACATCTGCAGTTACTCAAACCCATTTTCCTCTTTCCATTCTATGCTTTACAAACCGGACTTCTTAATCAGTTTCTTTCTATGAAACTCATGGAAATTGGTTCCTGGTAGCTTGCCAAAATAAACAGAAAAATGGTGTATTAATTTCATCTAGGTCTTAAAATGCTGGATTGCTTTCCCTTACTAAACAGCCAAGAAGTAATATTTCAAGAACTTGGTAAGAGACAGTGGAATTTAAGGAGTTGCTGTTCAGCAACGTCTGGAAAAACTCAGGTGGCTGAATTAGGGATTTAATGAGTAAAATTATCATTCTTAATAGGGTCCAGAAACAGATGGGAAATCAATGAAGACAGTTTGGAGAACAGATCCCCTGCTGTCTTGGAGTCATCAACTGGATGTTACCTTTTGCATCAGAGTAAGTTTTAAACATTTTTTCAAATCCCACTACTTATTTATTTTGTTATGTATCTGTCCAAGATTTCTTACCCAGCTTTATGCAAAAGCCTTCAGGCAATCTCTTTAATAACTCTGTTAAAACAAGACTAGAACAGAAAAATACTATTGTAAAATAGCAGAATCATAAAAGAGGTGGTTCACCGTGACCATTCATGGTTTAATGATATGCTTAAATTGGTCAAAATCCTAGTGACTGCATTTAGGCTTGGCAAGTTTTTTTGAGGCTTAGTATGGTGTGTGAGCCCAAAGTGTTTAGTTAATTCATGATTTTATGTTCGTAAAGGCAGAAAAAATGTATTAATTCAGTAACCAAGTTAAGTATATTGCATTAATCCAGCAATTTGTCACAAAGCATGGTTTATGTACGAGGAGGACTAATTCCAAAACATATTATTGTCAAACATCAGGGAAATCAAGAGACCCAGGCAGTTCAAATGAGTTTAAAGATTTAATGCAAGCTTAAGCTCTCTACAAAAATCTGACTTACTAACGGTCAAGAGAAATGAGTGGGAATAAAGCCATTCAAGGTGGCCAGGACATAGATCTCTTTCAGGTGTGAAAGGACTCAAGACTTATGATCATTTGACCCCCTCCCTTGGCGCAAACAGTCATCTCTAACAATTAAAAGTTTACATGAAATTATGTACTCAGTGGCATATGTGACAAGTGTGGGTATATCACAGAAAGAGAAATATATGCAGATATGCAGTATTAGAAACTTGAAATGCAATAGAACCATGGACTGGGCCATGGCATGCCAGAAACCAGGCCACGCAAACAAGCGAAGCCCCATCTGTGGGATGCAGGCAGCATGTGAAACACCCTCCCCATTCTGCGGAAAAACCTCTCTCCATGGAAGTGGTCCCTGATACCCAAAAAGTTGGTGGCTTCCACAATAGAAAATAGTTTTATATTTAACTAGCATGTTGCATGATGGTCAACACCAAGATATTAGATGTTTATTAGCCATGCAATCTGGAAATTTTTACCCTGAATCGTAGGAGCAAAACTTGGGTTTTCACCTGAGCAAAGTATGGTCTTCTATGTGCCAGATCCCTCCCCGCACCAAAAAAACCCTTTTAAAATGCTGTTATATTATCTTAGTTTCTGCCTGGATTTTTGCATTGAGTGCTCAAGGGCAGCTTCTAACTCCAGCACTGAAAGAAGAGGAAGGCATTCTCTTGTGGAAGTAATTATAATGTGGAAAGCAAAACGGCACAGAGCCAAGGCAGTCTTTCAGATTCTCTAGCAGGGATGGGTGGGTGGGTGGGTAGGGAAGATAGCTAGAGGTAAAGTAACTTTGATCAGAAAAAAATGGTTTCGGTTTTTGAACAAAATGGTTTTTGTTCTTAATGCAAGATTAGCAAGCTGCAATCCCTTCCCTTAATAACAGTGCCATGCTACTTTCCTGTAAGTAAAGACTAAGCTGACAGGTGTATCAAACATTTTGATTACATCTTTGAAAAACAAGGAGAGCACTTTGGATGATTTGCATCTTATAAAACAAGATTAATGCAGCATTCTCCAAAGTGGCATCATTTATGCGCTATGGACTAAAACTCTCACCATCCTTGAACGTCTTCAGCAAGGCAGAGACAAGTACTGTAGAAGAGAATGCTTTATTTGGCCAGGTGTGATTAGACACACAAGGAATTTGTCTCCGATGCACTATGCATACAAAATGACAAAGTAATAGTAATCATAACGGTGATACCAGTAATAGTAGTAGAAAAGATGAGAAGGGTAACAGTAATTAATTAAGGTTAGGGGACGTGCATAAGCGCACCAAAACGTACCTAGCATCCATGTCCTATTGTTTCTTTCTTTTTCTTATTCATATCCATTTCATGTATTTATAACCATGTTTATACTTATACCTGTTATCTAATAATTGTTTGACAAAATAAATAAATAAATAAATAAAATAATACAGGCATACTACACGGGTAAATAAACAGTATGTCTTATGTCTAAGTATATTAATATATAATAAGTATATTAAGTATATGTCAGTAGTGACATAATACTATCACATAAATGCCATGACTTGCATACCTGTGTCATATATGCACATGCAGGATTATGGTGATTATGAAGTCAGCACACATGTGTTATTTTATTTATTAGATTTATATGCCACTCATCTCATCTTGAGGCAACATTTGATATCATTAAGGTTTGTTCCAGAAGCCATTTTCACCACCATCAATAAGAGAGAGTGATTATTGTAACCTGGAGGTTACAAACATTAGGGAAAATGCTTATTTCAGATGATCAGCTGTTTAAGTATTGTAATTGGATTATATTTGAGAAATTTCATCCAATCAATATTGTCCTTTATAACGATCTGTTTAGTTGCTACACCAGTTACACTTTGGACAATTCTTCTGTTTCTCTCTTGGCTTTTTCCTGATACATTTTTATTAATTGGTCAGATGGTTTCTCTTATTCCGAACTATAAACTAAGATTATAATCTTTTAGTCAGAAGTCCTGTGTGAATAATCATCACGCCAAAGATGTCTGATTGAAACCAATTCAGAACATTAACTCAATTTCATTTGGACATTCCAATTGAATAGCTTTATCTTTCCAAAATATTTTGGGAACAGATATTTCTGTACACGTAGACTCTCATCCAAATTGTCTAATTCAATGTAAAAATATTTGATTCAACATTTTGAATCAACTTCATTTTGAGATTGAATCTCAGGATTGTGTATTTACATAATTCTAGTGTATCCTTCAACAGGTATTACTTAATATTATATTCATTGAATTAAACTAAACTAGGTTATGCCTATGTGCCAGTGTTAAGTTATTTGTTATTTTTTTCAGCATTGTGTACTCTGATTGCTAGATAGATTTTGCAAATAAGTCTAAGCCTGCCATTTAGACAGAATATTGAGTATGTGGAAATGTAAGGGTTAGATGTTATTTAACTGAAATAGCACAAGGTAGTCCTGTTTTCAAAAACTCATATTGTTCAATACGAAAAGAACTTCTGAACATCAGATTAATATGCCAAATCCATGCATAAAATCAAACCCTTTCCAAAAGTTGTTGCATTGTTACCAAGAATATTCAGTTGAGATTGTTGTTCTGCTTCTCTTTTTAAAATTGACACTTTATATATAAAATGGGAGAAACAGGCATATCAAAAAATGAACCACAAACCCCTAATGTTGTCTTCCTTTTAGAAAAATGGTTAGATGTCACATGGAGCATCCTTAGAAAATAAAACCATGGGTGGGTATATGCTATTTGATTAGCATTACCCCCTAAAAAACGCAAGATAAAATTGGAGAGTTGAGGAATTTTGGAAAAACAGGATACAGAAAGTGGTTGGGAGGAAACTCAATGAATTGTCTTCTTAAAAATGGGTCTACTGTGACTAGTAATGCTTACCACAGTAACTATTTTGTGAATCAGTTAATCATTTTATCCTAGGGGATAATTTTTGTCATGCCTCTAATATATTCAGAAAGACTTGACACCCCTGCTTTCAATAGTTAGATCAATGTCTTGTCTCACAGAATACCTGTCAGTACTAAACCTTCCATCTCACCCACCATCCTACCAGAACCAATGAACCTTCTTAGATGAGAAGTGAAATGTCTTCAAGGAAAACCAAAGAAAGTCCAGTTGCCTTTTGAAAAAGCATATTTGAGACAGTTATGACCTGGATGACTGAGAATCTCCATAGACATCAATGTTCTTATTTCTAGCAGAAACCTACAAAATAAAATTTAACTTTTCACTAAACGGATGGAGGGAAGGCTCCGAACTATAGATGTTTCCACAAAAACAAATGAACAACTCCTTACACATGGAAAGCAAGAAGGTAGCCTCACTCAACAACAAATGCTGTCCTTATGGATTACTTAAAAAGAATAATGAAAACCAATAGATAATCA
Organism: Notechis scutatus; assembly: GCF_049901735.1. Taxonomy (NCBI): domain Eukaryota; kingdom Metazoa; phylum Chordata; class Lepidosauria; order Squamata; family Elapidae; genus Notechis; species Notechis scutatus. The sequence continues at coordinate 8,902,077 of NC_142015.1, forward strand.
AAGACAGAAATAGGTACTACTTTTCTATGTGCAGAAGTATTTTGGATTTTCCCAGGGAGAACATTTTAGGATGTTAATTGCTTCTGCCCCACAATCTGCAGTTTAGGAATGAAATAATCCTGAGAAAGTTTACAATTTGATTTCTGTGGATAGTATAATTTGCACACAGAATTATGTAATTCTGTGGATTGTGTAATTTGTAAACCCAGAAAGGGGGAAGGATGAACTAATTCTGTCCTTCAGAGTACAGAAAATCCTTGGTCAGAAAAGACAGATGAATGTGAATTTTAAAAACACAATGTAGAATAAATGACACAAATCATTTGGGGCATATCCTAATGGGATTTCTATGAGTTGGCAGAATCTGCTTTGAGGAAACATAATATCATGTTCATTTTCCCTGTTGGTGGGCCAACAGATGGCCTGACTTCTTTAATACAATGACACCTTGCCAGATATTTTGTCTCCCAGGAACTGACGCCCTTTATCCCTCTTGTAATGAGCCAATATGCAGGCATTCTGACCTCTGAAAAATTATATTCTTCAAACAGTTGGATCTGGCCCAAGGGATCAGTTGGTGAGCAGGTATCAACTTCAAAGCAGTAATTAGGCATTAAAAAGTCAATGCTTCCTGACTTCGCAAAGTGAAATGAAGTTGTAATAACCTTTACTAACCTTATGGCTACCAGATATATTCTGTTTCCACAATCTCTGAATAAGCATGCTCATTGGCTAAGATCATAAGAAACCAGAGCAGTTAAATTTAACCTATGTGAAATGCATTAGGCTGGAGAAAGTTTTATAATGATGCTTGGTGACACCCTGTTCTATTATGTCCAAGCTTCATTTTCCACTTCATACTTTACTCTTAGAGCTACGAGGTGAACCAACCTATCCCAGCAAATTTATTAAGTAATGCCCGGGGAAACTAAGTCAGAATAACAGAATAACAGAGTTGGAAGGGACCTTGGAGGTCTTCTAGTCCAACCACCTGCCCAGGCAGGAAACTCTGTACCATTTCAGACAAATGGTTTTCCAGTCTCTTCTTAAAAACTTCCAGTGTTGGAGCATTCACAACCTCTGGAGGTAATTGTTCTAGCTGTCAAGGTAATTTATCCTTACTTCTAGGTTGCTTCTCTCCTTGATTAGTTTCCATCCATTGCTTCTTGTCCTGTCCTCAGGTGCTTTGGAGAATAGCTTGACTCCCTCTTCTTTCTGACAACCCTTGAGATATTGGAACACTACTATCATGTCACCCCCTCGTCCTTCTTTTCATTAAAAGTCTTTCTAGATTTCAAGCAATCTTTTTCACATTCCTACTTGTAGAGATTGGGCCATGGAGATGACCTTGGAGAAATCATTGAGAAATGGTTACAAAACAGAAGCATGTTTTAAAAGCAGGAAACAGAGAAAGTACTAGAAAAAGGCTCAGATTGTCTCATCCTAATACCCTGGTATATAAGAGGGAGGGTAGGGAAGACACAGCCAAGCTTTCAAGATTGTGTTCTAATTTAATAATCCTGATAATATTGTGAAACCTGTTTCCTAGCAAGGAAGGGTTGATATTATCCATTGCCCATGTTGGCAAAAGTTGTTAGCTAGGTGGTAATTCCAGTATTATCTGGAAGGCCATAAACTCCCCCATTCTTGTTATACCTTTCAACAAGTGACCATATTTGTTATAAAACAGCTGGAGTAATTTCCATGTTATTTTGTTTTCTAAGTGGAAAAAAACCTGTCAACACTTCTCCTTATACTGAAATATATTTACTAAACTGACTTAAATGCAAAGTAGGGAACGAAGATTTGGCAAGGATTCAGCAGTGAACTTGTTTTTCTTGTTTTTGTCACGTTGTAATCTAGTAAGAAGAGAGATGGCTGATATAATTGGTGTTCAAAGATTTTAATATCCCAGTGAATTCTGGGGACAGCTGTTTGGTCTATAAAAAGCTCAGCCAGATCCTAAGCCTTTGACTGATAATTTATCTTCAGTACTCAGGGTAGCTGACTTTGGATATTTGCCTTTACAAATAACAACATTTACAGATGTTGTTACCTTTAACAGATTCAGGGAATCCATTTTCAATATAGGAAATACAGTTACTAGGTTTCAGTGATAATGAAAAATTTATTTCAGGCTTTTTATTGCAGGTTTGTTATCAAATATTGTTAGACATTTTCTTCTAAGGTTGCTATCATACATTGGCAAACTGTCAATTTTACTTTGGTTGGTTGTTGTTGTTGATTGCATATTCCTTTGTTCTAATTTCCCATCAATTTATAAAGCCCAGATGAAAATTTGCACAGATTCTTAAATGTCCTTTAAAAAAAATGTTCACCACCAATAAAAGAGTTGTGTATGTAAGTGATATGGTTTATTTCCACCATGCCTATGGTTTATAGATTAAAGATTTCAGAGTAACTTGACCAAATCTGTTTGGCTGTAGATTTTGCATTTGTGGCTAAGTCCAGATAGATTTGCCTATTATTGCTTTCAGTTCTTTATCTGTGTGATAGAAATGATTCATTCTTCATGAACCGAATTCACCAAGGAAAAACATTTTTCTCTTGATTATGAAATAATGAAATTAGTTAATGGATAGCTACCCTAAAAACATAGTCTAACTATTTAAAAGCAGAATAGTTAGGGATTATCTCACTTTATAGTATGGGATTTTGTATTAATCTCTTGTTAGTAATATAGAATATGTTGCTATAGTTTGATAGGAGTAATTTTAGTTTAAGATCTATGATCCTACATACTTTGCTTAAATTACTGATTACTAGTGTCATTTTAATTTTAAGATTGTAGCTCGCCCAGAGTTACCCTCTGGTAAGATGGACAGCCAATAAATTTTACAAATAAAACAAACAAACAAATATCTATGTTGACTTGACCATATTTGTGTATGTGTGTGTGGGAAATAGCAAGCAAAAGGATTGCACTCGTTGACACACTGTAATTCTGAATCCAATGGTCTTATATGTGTAGACTGGGTGCAGATCAATATATATCATTGTCTACATTGAGAATCCATTACATTCAATCAATTCAATGGGATTACTTTCATTGCTAACTTTTTATTGTACAGGAGGTTTTGATGGTCATTGCATAACTGTATAGTTCTTTGATTCCTTCTCTTTCTTCACGATAAGACTTCACTAGAATTACATAGTGTTTCAACTTGAGAGAGGCTATCTTTACTTTTGACTGCAGTAGAGCAGCAGCAATCTAACTCCTGCTGATTAAAATAGTTCTAGTTGAAACATGACTAATGGGACCTAAGCTAACAAAAATAGTAATGACTAAAACGATATATCAATCCCATACAGCATTTGTGTTTGGTGCGAATCAAAGGTTAAGATAACTAGAATGATGATGTTGATGGAAAAACAATAGAAGAAATGGAGAACTAGATGGGGCCAGTACTAAAAAAAAAAAGATTTTAACACATCAGGATTAATTCTCTGTAACAACAAAGTTCAAATATTTTCCTCTTAGCTTTACTTCTTCAACTGTCTTGCATCTGAGGTAAACAAGAGGCAACACGGAAAATGATTTATTAAATCATTCAGAGTTAGCTGTGGGAGAAAATTTCCCCAGTAATTGAACTTTGCTGCAACTTTTGGCAATCTTTAAGTGGAATCCTGAGATAATGCCAAGTTTGTTAAAAATAGTGATGGCATGTTTCCCACTCTATGGGTACTATAGTGAAAGGAAGTTTCAAATGCTTGCATAACAGTATAAGGCCTTGTGCTGTTCACTGAATATTGAATTTTGAGGTGCATACTTTTGGGTTTGGTCTGCCAATTTGGTGGCAGGAATTCTGCTTGATTTGGTTTATTTCTCTTCATTTTTGTGAATTTGTATTTTGGATTGCATTTCTCCAAAACCACTAGCAACAATCTACATTTTTTTGCAAAAAAATGCAGTAATTTTGTCCATATTTTAATGAAAGAGGGAATATCTCAACTGATATCAACAATATGGCATCAACCTACTTTGAAGACTATTAGATAAAAATGAAAAGTTTGTCTCCATTATTTTTAGGAGTAGTTTTGTCATTGTATTAATCCCTGTCTCCTTTGCCAATGATATAGTTCTCCTTTTCTTTCTTTCTTTCTAATCCTCTGATTTTGATAGGAAGGAAGAAATAAAAAGACTACAAATAGTAGAGTTTTGTAACCTCAAAGATTTTGCTTCCTTCATGGGATGTTTTAATGTGTGTTAACAAACACATGTTCCCTGATCATCTGTTACTTGTCTGATGAAATGCTATTAGCATTTTTTGCTTCTGATGTCAGTTTTGTTGACTGCTCGAAGGAGGAAAGAGAGAAGGGGGGGGTAAACAGAGATGGGAAAAATTGCACTTGAATTAATGTACGTAATTTTATATTTTTCAACCAACATACATGGAAATTTAGCATTCTTTTGAAATTTGCACATCAGTGGATTTTGCAGTGAAGTCTGTATTATACATCTGTATGAAGTATCCTTATAAATTGTGCATATCCATTACAGTAAAAATATGCTTTGGGAAGATGATTTGCAAAAAACAATGTAGTAAAAATGGTAGTATTTGAGAATGTAAGTTTGGAGAAATGGGCATATCTCTATATATGCATTAGAGAGGAAATAATCCAGCATATGTGGGAGGCAATCACAAAAGTAAAAATGGCAATAGCAATAACAATAGCACTTAGACTTACTGTATATACCACTTCATAGTGCTTTGTAACACTCCGTGGGTGGTTTACAATGGCAGCAAATTGCCCCAAACAAGCTGGCTCCTCATTTTATCGAACTTGGAAGGATGAGTCAACCTTGAGCCCCATCAGAATCGAACTCCAGGCTGTGGGCAAAGTTTGCCTGCAATACTGCATAACTGTTGCACCACCATGGCTCATTTGCATCTGTGCAATTGAATCCCTGTCCTTGTTTTTGTTTTTTGTTTTACATTCAACACATTTTAAAAAGGGTTGGTCTTTGATCACACAGTTGCTACTTCTATCCTGACTTTCTTGAGCCCCACTGGTCACCCCAATTCTTAGAATAAAGGAAAACAGCGTAGTGCACCTGTGGTAAAGCATCTTGAGATTCAGCAGCAACAATATTTTCAGGTGTATTATACTTGCTACTTTTAAGCAAAACCAGGATAGAAATGGGTGCCTCTCTGAAGCACAACACATCAATTTCCATCTTTTATTCCCGACAGGGCTGAAAACATTCAGCCTGATTCAGCTTGTTGATATCTTTGTCATAATACTTAAAGGAGTTTTTATTGCTCCCTCAGGAGCGATTATATTAATAATCAAGTGCATCCTTGGATGCAGAAAAGCTGGCTGCCTTGAGCTACAGGGTCAAAGAAATATTTATCATGACATGTTTTCTGATCCATTTTATCTGGAAAACATAGGTTTGTTCCCAAATCTTTCTGCAAGCAAAACACATTTCTGTCATATAATAAAACATTGTTATTCCAGTTAATGAGCTTTGAGCACATTGCAATCCCACTTTCAAAGCTAATTTCTTAGTAAGAAAATGTTACATACAAATACATATCTTTTCCCCCGGACACACGGGGCTTCTACCACTCTTACTTTAACATCACAATTGCTTCATTAAGCCAGGAATTCTCCCATTAAGTAACATTGCTAATTTGGTCTGAAATAGAATACAGGTAGTCCTTGGTTAAGAAAGGTAATTGGGGGCCAGAATTTCTGTTGCTAAGCAATGCTTTTGTAAAGCACAATGTCATGTGACCACATTGCTTAGCGACAGTGATCCTGGCATGCCCATTTGACATTGTTTAAGAGCAGCTCATGCGTCGTTAAGTAAGCCCCAGGTGGCTTAAAAGCAGAACAGCAGGCAGGCAAGGCAGGTTGTGCCATGGGAAACCGGAAGGAAGGTTTGCCAATAGCTATCATGTGACCAGGCAACCATCTTAAGTGCAAGCTGATTGCCAAGTGCTCAGATCACGATCACGTGGCTGCAAAGGTGCTACGATGGCCACAACTTCAAGGACCAATCGTAAGTCTCCTTTTTCAGCACCATCGTAACTTCAAACAAATGACTACCTGTAAGGTAACACACTTTTATTATGTTGATGAGCTAGTAATAACCTTAATTCAAGATGGCAACTTTAATTCAATTCTTGTTATTTTTAATTCAATTCTTATTATTATGAAATTTAGTGGCATGATTTCCTGACTTTCTTCTTTAAAAGCCCCCCTCAACCCCCCCACCATTTATTTGATTGCTGTTGCAATGATCTGTTAAGTATTAGCTCTTCCAAAATGAAACAACAATTCCCCAGCTTTTTCTAAACAAAGAAAATTGTATAGGGCAACCCGCCCCCATAAAAGTCTCATCTACCAAAAAGAGTGCAATTCTTATAAAAATCATCCGGTTATTTTCAAACAATGATCCTAGAGATCATTCTGAAATTGTTTGCGTTTGTAAGGCCCAGATGAAAACTTTGTTGAAAGTTTGTTAATTACTCTCTCACTCTTTCTTTTTTATATATATATAAAATATTATTTTTGAACACTGTGCCAATCTAACAAGTAACTGTGTGACTGAGATCATACAAACGTCCCAAAGACTGGTGGCCAGGTGAGCCCAACATGGACACACACCATTGCAAGTCATCCTATCTCCAAACAAACAGACATTTTTAGCAGTAACATAATTTATTCCCATGCCTATTTGAAATCTGAGAATCAGGCTACATATCTGAAAGGAAAATACAGTTCAGGAAAATAATGACATTGTGCCAAGACCTTCTATGGGTTACTGTAAGTAGTTGTCACTGAATGCCAGATTAAAAGAACCGTGTCTGAACTGCATATGCTGATTTAACTTCATGCACAGCTGGTCTGCCCTGTGGCTTTATCCTTTGGCTGGTTCCACAGGGATGAAGCAAAATGAAGACTAGCTAATGCCAACTGCTCTATCATGGAGTATCATGGCCCATTCCTGCCCTCCAGCTCCACACCTATGTGGGATGAGCCTCCAGTGACAGGTAACCTGACCTGGGGCAAACCAGTTGTTAAATTACCTCCCCCCTCCCAAATCAAAGTGGATCCTGGGTGCTTGTGCTGCAATGGAGAAAAGAGCAATGGAGGGACCGGCATGAGGGAAGGAGGAGGAGGAGCAGGGAGAAGAAAGAGGGAAAGCGGCTTTCTCCTTTCCTCACACCGGCTGCTTTGTTGCCCGTTTCTCCATCACAGCACAGTGCAGTGCCCAGGATCCACTTTGAGGGGGTGGATGGGTAATTTAACAACTGGTTCGGCTGAATACCACCACTGGTTAAAAGGGATACACGAAGGAAGGCAAAGATACGTGTCCTAGGATAATGTTGCAGGATCCAATCTGGGTCGGTCCCTGGGATCAGAGGTTTGATCTTCTGAGCTTTCAGGCTCGTGCTGGAGCCCATCCTGAGGGAGCTTCTCTCTAATCTTCTGCCACAGAGAAGTTCTCTGAGGATGTGCTCCAGAAAAAGTCTGAAAACTTTGGAAGGCTAAACCTCTGTCCCAGTGACTAACCCAGATTGGATCCTGCAGGGATATACGAGATCAGGAGGAGGATTTAGGGAGGATTCCTGCTTGGATTTGGAATCTCCCAGAGCTCTTTAAAAGCCTTTCCCCACAGCTGTAACCTATCATCCCACTGAGCTATACTAAATTTGCATTTGTCTGAAATCTGCTGCCCTTGTGGATGATTCTTACCCTTTCTCTAATGCTTCTGCTTCAAACTACTGAAGTCCCACGATTTCCCTCCAAGGTAATGATTAAGATGCCTGGAGAATTTTGTACACTCCAAGACTCTCCTTAGATGGTGCTAGAATAATGAGAAAATGCTGCTTTAACTTTGGTACAAATGAAGATGATCCACCACACCCATGAGTTTTGGACAAGATAAAGGCAATGTTGTGCAATGGTGAAAAATATACATAACCAGGACATGCTCGTACCATGATTAGATACCAGTGGGGAAAGGTGCTAAATCAACCTTGGGAAGAGAGTCCAGGTTCATCTATCCTTATATCATTCAGTTATATCCTTAGCTGAAATCCATCTGATTGGTTGAATTAGGTTGACATTTTTTCCCCTCACATGTTTAACATCTTGCAAGGGAAACAGATGAAAACATACATAGTGCCTTGTGCATCAGATCCCTGCCCCAGCAGCCTATTCTCCTTGAGGCCAATTAACTTAGAAGCCCACTAGTTTTCCAGCTGATGACCTTCAGAGGCAATCAAAGCCAACATTGATCTCCCGTGACTTGATCCAACCCTATTTTGAAGTCAGAAAAGCTGGTAGCCAACACCACAGAAAACCCCAAAGTTGAATTATGTGCTGCATAATCAGGTTATACAAGTTGATTGTCTCCAGGCTGGGAAATGTTTGGGGGAGGAAGAAAATATATTGGGTTAGTGAAGATATGCCAGGTCATTTGATTTGGACTTGGCAAGAGCTTATATTAGCATTTATAACTCTCTTTTATGAGCAGGATGAGATTTAACAACTTGAGGAATGCAATAAGTTTGGATTGAAATTTAGAAAGAAAAATGCTGAGTAATCTTGTGTTTTGTCTTCTCTGATGATTTGGGTGTTGCAATTAAAGTAGCACAATCTCTTCACTGTGAACTAAAACACATGAAGAACAATTGAAGGAACTGGGTATGGTTAGTCTAAAGAAAAGAAGGACTAGGAGTCACATGATAGCAGTATTCCAGCATTTGAGTGGCTGCCACAAATAGGAGAAGGTCAATTTATTTTCCAAAGCACCAGAAGGCAAGGCATGAAACAATGGATGGAAACTAATCAAGAGAGAAGCAACCTGTAATTAAGGAGAAATTTCCTAACAGTGAGGACAATTAACCAGTTGAACAGCTTGCCTTCAGATGTTGTGGGTGCTTCATCATTGGAGGTTTTTAAGAAGAGTCTGAACAGTCAGATGTCTGAAATGGTATAGGGTATCCTGCTTCAGCAGGGGTTTGAACTAGAACCTACAAGGTCCCTTTCCAGCTCTATTCTGGCTGATCGATTGAAAGGAAATGGCAGCAGCACTGAAAGGCTGTTTCTGCCAGACTCCTCTTCCTCCTTTATAATAAGATAAGCAATCACAGTGCTAAGAGAGGATAATGAAGATCTACTGAGGTAAAAAGAGGTAACATTCGAGTGAAGATGGGGAATATATCATTACATCCTAAAGATGATAATCTGTGTGTGGTTGGCAAGACCAATGAAAGGGCATATTCTGGCTGCAAGGTATATTGCCGCCAGAATCATATTGCAGTCCTTCTTTTATAGAAACAAAGTCAAATTCGCAATTATTAATAATTTGCAATAGTATAGAAATTTTGTGTCTGTTATTCCGTATTCCTTCAGTTCTGACGCAAGCTGTACAGAATGTATCTTGGCATTTCCCCTCCCTTAAGCCATGTTCAATGGCTGCTTCACTAATTTCTTCTCCTAAATCTTCTCTTAGCTCACTGCTTACTAAAAATTGCCTTCCCTAATAGAGTTTAGATAAACGATGTAATTAGTCAAACCAGCAAGATGTTCATGGTATAAAATGAACCACTGCACAATCGTATTCACGAAGCCGGACAGCTCCTTAGCAGTTGTCTCATATCCTTTGATGAAACAACTGCTGTAATAGATTCCTGGCTTCTTAAAATAGCACTGTTTATGTGGTAATTGTAGCAAGAAATGGGAACTTTCATGTGTGAATCAGGCATTATAGATAGAACATTCCGATCACATAGCAACATTTCCCATTAGTCTGGAGTCTTTTCAATCTCTCTAAAGAACAAGGTCTGCATCATAAGATGTTCCCTTGCTTCCACACAATTGCCAGACATCAATGTGGTGGAAACATGAGAGTGGACCTTCTCAGTGGCTACTTATAGGATTTGGAATTCTGTAACGGAAAGTCAAGTGGTTTCCATTTTCTTCTTCTATTAATAAGTAAAGACAGTTTTCTGCATAGCTGATATGTAGGTACATTCAAATATTCTTCCTGACTTCCTGCATCTCATTTCAGTCCTGGTGGGACTCATCTGTGAAGTTTTTTTTCAGATCAGGGACAAGGCAATTCACACACAAAAATTAAAAGCAAACAAAACTGAGCACAGCATTCTCTACTACCCCGCAAAGGAGCTCAGAACCACTGCAAAATGTTATATTTTTAAGATCCAGGGCAGGGTGCACAATGGCTCAGTGGTTAAAGACACTGAGCTTGTCAGTTGGAAAGCTGATAGCCCAAGTTCAAAACCCAAGTGCCACAACAGAGTGAGCTCCCATTACCTGCCTCAGCTTCTGCCCACCTAGCAGTTTGAAAACATGCAAATATGAATAGATAAATACTGGTAAGTATCACCTAGGTGTGAAGGTAACCGCATTCCATGACCTCAGCATATAGTCATGCTGGCCACATGACCACAGAAGTCTCTTTGGGAAAATGCTGGCTTCCTTGACTAAGAAACGGAGATGAGCACCACCCCCAAAAATCAGGCACAAATGGAAATATATTACACAAATATAGTACCTATATTACAAGATGATCTAAAAGAAAAATAATGCTACATTATAAACAATGCATGTGTTTGCATATTGCATTTTAGTTCAATTTATTAAAATCTCAACCTCAGGAAATATTAACAAAGCTGGAAGGCTATTATGGTATTCCCTAAAATTGTAATGCCATTTCTTTTTTCTATCCTGTTCTGGCCCTTTTTGGTCCACTGTACTCAACAATAGTCAAGATGCTGATGGCATTCAAGTTTATGATGTATCCAAAGTTGGCAAGAATAAGCAAAAAGAAAGAGTGCAACTGAATGATCACCCCACTGATGTATAGCATTTAAACATGATGTACCATCTGGAATATGTGAATTTCTGCCTAGAATAGTATGTAGCAAATAGTCCTTGTTTTTGGTCTGGAGGTTAAAAAGATCCAGACAGCACACATTGGTTGCAATGGCTCTCAGAAATAAAACCAAACCAAACCAAACCCAAAGCATTAGATTACTATGAATCTTGTTCAGATTTATGGTATCCCATTCCACCCCTTTCCCCCACAAACTGTTTTGGGTTTTGCTATAAGAAAGGTGGATTAAATCTGCTTCCAAAGCAAGATGTCTTCACTCTTGTGGAGCAGTTCCTCTATTTTTTATTTCATTTCAATTTATTTTTGCAAATGAACCTTGCCATAAAACTTCATGAAACTGGATGGAAGAATGATTAGAATCCAGATGCTGCCAAGCATGTCTGCAGAAGTAGAGGATTCCAGAGACAGCGTCTTGAGAAGCACGATGAAGCTACATACCAAGAACTCCCTGTCATTACTCCCCCCCATGAAATCTTGGGAAACTCTAAAAGTTGGCAGAAAAATCCTAAGTGGGATAAAGGGAAGATAACTCAGTTTCTTAAGTCCTGATCTAGATAGAAGAAGTGAGAGAATGCAAGTTCTTTAGAAGCACCGGATAATACTGGCAGAGACAAAGGTTTCTGGGCCTTTAAAAACATAGGCTATTTATACTTTGGAATCTCTCACTTTCCTGTTGAATCCAGTGGAAGAATGCAATTATTAGGAGAGTACAATTCATTTTGAATTGATACAAAGAATCAAGCTACTTCAAGTTTACAATTTGTGCCCTTGAGTCAAAAAGGTTTGAAGACATGATAAAAGCACGGAGGCTTGTGCTCAGCAGCCCCCTCAGATCTCTGAACTAAATGGCCTTGATGATGGAATTGGAAAGGATGATTCAACCAGATTACCTTTAAATTTGAACCTTTGCATAGATCTCTTAATGAATGTGCCTGATGGGATTGATCCAAAGTCTTCATGGGAAAATCCTTATAGAGGGTTGTGATTGCCACTGTTCTGTGATGGTTAAGCCAACCGCTTAAGCCAACCGACTAGGATGCAGGACATTCAGGGTCAAATCTAACCTCAGGTGACTCTGAGCCAATTACTTTTCCTTGGCTTTGTCTCTCCCAAAATACTGCTATGTGAAGAGAAAAAAGTACATTATCCTGTGCATATTATTTTCATCTCCTAGGGGAAAGGTAGGATGAAAGCTACTGGATATAAATCAATAAACAGATGAACAAATACATTAGTATTTCTATTTTTACAGGTGAAAGAATGGTCTGAAGAACCCACAGACCCCAAATATGGTTTAGTGCTTGGAGTGATAAAATAGATCACTTTCTCTCATTCAAGGTAGTGAAACAAATGAATTCAAGTTGAATGCAATAATTATTTCAGAAGTTTGAATTTCATCCATTACATATTGAATTATATATTCACCCATTATATATTGAATATATTGAATGTTGAATAAAAGGCAATGTAGGGGGGAAATTGACATGGTAAGCAGTGAGAAGAAAGTATCTCTGCAGGAATCTCTGTGAATGTTGGTATCTTCATTTGAATGTTCTACTCCTAAACTAGTCAAAGCTTTGACAATAAGCTTAATGCCTTATTATTTTATAAATTAGGCTACAGTGCTGGGAAATGTGGAGGGAAAGGGAAGAAGAGGATTGACAGATCCATGTATCTGTCATTTCTTCAGTGGAAGAAGAAAAGGTGGGGGGGGAGACTGATAAAGAAATCCTTTCTTAATGTAACCTGAATATATTTAATCTTATATCGAATTTGTATAACCCACACATGATACAATGGAGGGAGAAAACCCAGATGGCCAGAACCTATCACCTCCGAGAGGCACAGCCAGGAGATGAGAAGATCATAAAAATTCCACAGTGAGATGTGTCCTGGGAATCTCTGGAAAAGTTCATTCTAAAAAGTGGGTGGGGGAAATTAGGTATGCACTGGGAAACTGTGAAAAAGATCGTTTCTACAGAAGGGGTGGGGGGGAATTAACATACTGGCTTTTGTTTCACTAAATACACATCAAGATAAGGGGAGGGGTTCTAAACTCCGTTATCTATCCCTGTATGCCTGAGGGACCTCAGAGGCTGCTTTGAACTCCTACAGGAATTGTCTCATCTTAATAAAGGATTCCTTTTGATACATTTGGTTTTCAGAAGTTCATTCTTGTTAATTGAATGGGAAAAAGTTCTGTAGCCTGACATAAAGCAGCGTCTGCAATAGAGGTCAGCCCGGAGAGGATTTTTTTTTTTAAAAAAAATCCCTTCACTCTACCGAGAGGACCCTGCAAGAAAGGAAAATGTCTGAGTACAGCAAGGACCAAGGGGAAACTGAATGCTGGGGAGAAGTGTCGACCCAGCCAGATACTGACTTGGTGCACCCCATCGAAGATAGCGAAGCTGCCTACGAAACCTCCACAAAGCCCCGATGGTCTATAGGCATCGGAAAGAGAGACAGCTGGGATGGAAGAACAGGGGAGTAACCCTCACCCAGGGTAATCGTAAACCCGGATGGAAATTGGAGCTGGAGGCCCTATCGGATCAGGAAGGATGGGGCGAGGAGCCACCAGCCGATGACTGACTGAGACGGTACATAAATCGCCTCGTGAGGGAAGCCCTGGAGAACCTTGAGGTGAGGGATGTACCAGGACGCCAATGCAGGAGAGCGAGGGAACCAGAAAATGAGAGAACCCAAGCTGCCACCCTGGATTCAGCTGAGAATGATTGGGCAGCGGGACAAGCTGAAGAACCAGCAGCCATACCAGGTATAGCATATCAGCAGCAAGGTAGAGTAAGTTACAATGGCATTGGATACATCATTGGAAAACCAAAAAAAGTAGGTTGGAGACCAGTTTGTCATGTCAATATCTATGTAATTGCTAAGTTGGCAATGACATGATGGCACATGGACATTATTTATAGCTCACCTTTCCTCCAAAGTTATGGGTAGGGCTCTTCCCATCATCTGGTCACTCCAGCTTTATCATTATGAGCCACGGTGGCACAGTGGTTAGACTGCAGTACTGCAGGTATTTCAATTTGACAGTTCAAATCTCACTAGGCTCAAGGTTGGCTCAGCCTTCCATCCTTCTGAGGTGGATAAAATGAGGACCCAAATTGTTGGGGACAGTATGCTGACTCTGTAAACCACTTAGGGATGTAAAGCACTGTGAAGCGGTATATAAGTCTAAGTGCTATTGCTATTATAACAATCTGCAAGATCAGTTTGGCTGAGAAACCTTCATCCTAATGGTTGGACAAAGCTGATTCTCCATTGCTTGCATTTCTATTTCCCTGTTCTGCCCCTCCTCTTATGCTTCATTTCCATTCATAACTCAGAAGGCAATTCACATCCCAATGACGCCAGAGGTTAAAAAATGAATATGCTAATGATTCATTTGTGAAAGCCAGAGCAAATACAGTAGGAGCTATGGAACCGAGTCATCTATGTATTTAGCTTTGGCCAACCTTAGTCTTCTTTAATAGAAAGTAGAATTTTGAATTAACACCTACTAAGAAGCCAGGAAGGAACAAATATTCTTTCTGTGCTAAGTATTCCTTGATTTAAAAAGTTGCAGTCATATTGATATGGCTCTACTGGTATATACAATGTATTTGGGATTGTGTAATGAAATATCCTGATCTCAGACAAAGAGCTGTTAAAAAAAGGAGGGAAACAAATAGGATCCAGTGTACTAGAGTATGCCATGAAAAATCTGACTGTTGTCCCCAAATTGTACATTTTCCCAAGGAAAAATATTGGAAACCGATTCCTAGCCCTACCAAAATTGGTCAGGAACTGTCTTTTTTTTTAAAGTAACTGAGTAGGGAAAATGCTTTAAGACATGGGAAATGTCTATATTCCCTATATTTATTTATTAATTTAATTTTAACTGTAAATACAATTAAAGCCAATAATGGATGCAATCATATAAAATGCTTAAACTGGCTACTGAATTAACTAATATTCTGAGTTGCACAATACTCTGCATCATAACCATTTCATGCTAAGCCACAAAAAAAAACAAAAAAAAAACCACCAAGATTACCATGTTATATGAACTGTTAGATCTGTAACTGCCAGGTGCAAGGAATCAAGACCACATGTTAAGTTTTATTTCAAAAGATCTATTGCTCAAGCCTATACACAAGAATCTAGTCAATCAATGGTCAATACTAAATTGTCCCTAAATAAGAATCAACAGAATTCAAGGGAGGCTGGACTTGGATCGCTTGTGGCAACATAATGATGCCAGACCAATTCCTCTCTTGACTCCACACCCAGGTTCTGCCTCCTCCTCCTCCAATAACTGACTTGGATTTTTATTTATTTGTTTATATTTCATATTTCTTAACCATCTCTTTTTTGAGATGGAGCTAAGCCTTAACTCTATCCAATTACTGGCCAATACTTTTACATTTTGGAAGGAAAAACCCCTGGTATTCTACTCCAGAGCTTATGTGGCTCTCATTTAAATAATAACCTTGCACACCACCACGGACAGATCTCAAAGTTGGTCGATATATTTCCAAGTAGGGATCTGGAGGAATGCAGTTCATTTTTATCTCCCTTGTAAATAACTTTGAATTTTACTTACTGAGAAGCCTACCAGATCTCCTTACAGGAATCTTGCAATTACTGTAGTTTGTGTCTCAATCAGATCAGCTGTAGTTTCTAATGAGAGACACTTTCTCCATTGCCTTTGTTAAGGGCCCGATTTGAGAAGAAAGACAAACAATGTGATTCTAAAGTAATGTGGATGATGCAAGGATGGAAATTCTGTAGGCAACTGTCCTTATAAGGGCTCCTAGTTATGAGGGTTTAAATTTCAAAATGAGAAGCATTTCACTTAAGAACTTGAACAGCAAGAATTTTACTCAGGTGCCCTATTCACAGAGGGGGGGAAAGGAACACTATGTCTCTAATCTTTTTTTTTTTTTGCATATGCTTATGATTTCTTGGCAACCACATTCCAATATTATGCCAGCTAGGGCCCACAGAATTAGCTGTGTGATGACTTCCCTTTGTTGGAACTTAGCTATGTTACCCTCAGGACATTTGCCAGACTTCACTGATTGCTCTAAAGGGAGAGTGAAATTTGATTATGGCTCTTGAACTGCATGGTTTATATGTAGTCTCTCTGGAAGCTTCCTAGAATTTGAAAGAAAGAAAAAAATCCAAATTGAAGGCTAGCTTTCTTACCAAAAGAAAAGAGAGTCCCATGTCAAGATTAAGTTATGGAAAACTCTGGATAACCTTATGGTTATCTTCTACTTATTTTATTCAATAGCAATAGCACTTAGAGAGAACTATAAAGCCCTGTGAAGTGGCATATAAGTCTAAGTGGTTTACAGAGTCAGCCTCTTGCCCCCAACAATCTGGGTCCTCATTTTACCCACCTCAGAAGATGGAAGGCTGAGTCAACCTGGTGGGATTTGAACTGCCAAATTGCAGTCAGCTGGCAGTCAGCAGATATAGCCTGCAGTACTGTTTTCTAACCACTGTGCCATCGTGGCTCATCAACCTTTCCAGTTAGTTAACCTGGGTCACTGGAAAGAAACTACAGGCAGTCTTTGACTTATGATCAAAATTGGGAGCATTGTGATGTGAGTCACATCTGATTTTACAACCTTTGTGCCATGCTTGTTAAGCAAATCACCTCAGTGGTTAAGGGAATCACATGGTTGTTAAGCAAATACAGCTTTTCCCATTAACCTTGCTTGTCGGAAGCCGGCTGCGAAGGCCACAAATGGTGATCACATGATTCCAGGATGTTGCAACCTTCATAAATATATGTTGGTTGCCAGTTGCCTGAATTTTGATTATGTGACCATGGGAATGGTGTAAGTGCAAGAACCTGTTGTTAGTCACCCCCCCCCAGTGCTGTTGTACCGTTAAGCAATTGCTAAACAAATGGTTGTAAGTGAAGGACTATCTATATATAGAAACATCTCAATAAAGGAGAATATTCATAGCTCAGGAACATGAGTGTTCCTTGATGCTCTCTGAGCTTGCTTTTTTTCTTGCAAATATTTCATTACACAACCTATGTAATATCACTAGTGCTACTATGGGAGTGGGCTTTGCTCTCTGTTTATATTTTATTGGCTTGTTCTGTTAGTGTTGGTGGAAGTGGTTTTGATGTGATAGGGTGGTTTTACTAGGCAGTTCTTTGATTTGGGTATTGTTCACTTCTTGATTAAACATCTCTAACATAAGCACCACTGAAATGAACTCCAAGGCTGGACATAGTGATGGTTTACTTCAACACAATTTGTTTAATAACAAACTATGGGGTAGATATATATGTGATGCCAAATTCAAAAGCAGAACATGAAAGCAGGTTTAGTCAACATCTTTAAGACTTCAGCCAAATCGAAAAGTCATCAATAAATACATTAACAGTGGATTCCTATCAATTTAGTAACTATAAATAATGCAATTACTTTTTAGAAGTAAATGTGTAAGAGGGCTGCTAACACAACAATTGTAAATTTACTAGCAAGCACATTTTATTAAACATAAGAACATAAGAGTCATCTTTTAATGAGATGGGCATCAAATCAATTTAATTAAATAATAATAATTTAAACGTGAGCCGTGCTGTCACAGTGGTTATAATGCAGTACTGCAGGCTACTTCTGCTGACTGACTGCAATCTGGCAGTTCAAATCTCACCAGGCTCAAGGTTGACTCAGCCTTCCATCCTTCCAAGGTGGGAAAAATGAGGACCCAAATTGTTGGGGGCAATATGCTGACTCTGTAAACCGCTTAGAGAGGGCTGTAAAGCACTATGAAGCAGTATATAAGTCTAAGTGCTATTGCTATCGCTTTAAAGAACAAACTTTCCATGTTACTATGTTTTTATTTTTAGAGTAACAGGTTCACTGGCAGTATTTCTTAATCATTAACTTTTATTTGTTATTTGCCTTTTATGATGGATAAACAATCATTTTAAAAGAAGAAAATAAATAAACCGAGCACACAATTGTTTCTAATACACATACTAATCATAACATTTATTTCTACCAGCTGTTCACACAATCCCAAATTGTGATTATTAAACTGCCACTCTTTGGGTTTAATAATTTCACTGTTTGATGATGTGGACATAAAGGAAGATTTTTAAGATAAGTTAATTGATTTTGTAGGAAGAAAAAAAATACAAAAAATACAATTGTAAAAATACATTTACAGGCTTTTCAAAAGTGTTTAAGTAAAACATTGATACAAAAACCACTGGTGAACAGATAATCTACAAAAAGGCATTTCCTGAGGTTGCTGAACAATTAAATATTAATTAAAAAAAGAATGATCCTGAAAATTCATTTTGTCCCTTGAAAAGAATAAATGGAATTAATAATTGAAGGACATACCTGAAGTTAAATAACATTTTAATTACTAAGATAGTGAACTTTGTTGAACACAAATCCTTGAAATAAATGAAGGATAGATGAAAGAGAATGTAGCATTTTTACCAAAGCCTAATTTTTTCCAAACCAAGTTTGCTATCTGTAATAAAACAATAAAATGGATTACAAAACTCACTGTTTGTATTAAATGAAATCCTGCCATTCCAGCTAATCCTTCCTAAAAGTATTCCCTTCAGTTATTACTGTCTACTCTCTCGTATTTCAACCCCAAACTAGGTACAATGTTTTTAATAAAGTTAAGCAAAAGTAGATTAACCTCTCTTTTAAATTAATTGAATCAGTCTGCATCTGATGAACTTCGTTAAATCACTCTTGGCATTTGTACTTCCCAGATAAGATGCCAGCATTTAAAAACTGCTTAATCCATTCACCCCTTCTGGGCATGCTTGACCACACCTCAGGATTTAACATGCTGGCAATTTTAAAGCTCTAAACTAATTTGAACTAGAACTAATTCAATATCCAAAATTTGTAAAAGATGTTTCATTCAAAGTATTTCCAAAATAGGAAGAATTGTTGTATGCAGTTCTTGGCCATTTGTTTTGCTTTGTAGAAATCTATATTTTATAGGTCTGTATAATAAGTGATTAAAAGAGAAAAATAATAATTTTCAGAGTTTTGATTAGGAAAAATTAAAACACAAGTGTTAGCTCAAAAGTGCTTTTTTGTTCAAAAGGCAACTGGAATATATTTTTTCTTTGAGGAAGAGGTATGATTGCCATTGAAATGTCTAAGTCAGGGGTCTCCAAACTTAAAACTTGTCAACTTTAAAACTTGTGGACTCAATTCCCAGAATTCCCCACCCAGCATGAATGGCTGAGAAATTCTGAGAGTTGACATCCACGAGTCTTAAAGCTACCAAGTTTGATGTCCCCTACTCTAATTTATGGAAGGCACTTGAGCTGTTTGCAGATCAAGTAGGACACCTCAATATTATCATATCCAGCATTTAAAACAAATACCAACATTCTTTCTTCTAAGTTGGGAATGACATTGATTGAAAGCAGGACTTGAACTGTTTCCAGATCATTTTGCTCAATTTCATATATACAGTATATATACTGTATATATCCCAACATACATAAGAGAAGAATAGATGTCTCCCCTTAGCTAGTGTTGTGTTGGATTGGATACAATTTCCTCCAGCAACAGGTGCTAAAATAATTATAATAAACCCTCATAAATAGGTTTCATACATTTGATAGAAAGATACACATTTTGAAAATCACAGAAAAGATAATTTCTTACAAATGACAGTAAGACAGGTTCAATGCAATCCAAAGCTCTGTTTTGAGAATTAATCTTTTGAATGTTGGTTCTGTGTCTGTTTACCCAAATGTAATCTGGACTTTGTGAAAGATTAACCCCAAACAGATGTGGAGATAGTTGTGGAGATAGAAGTTTGGGTGACCTGCAGAAGACTAGAAGTCAAAAACTCTTGCCACTTATTTAACCATCAAAACAGATGATTTTTTTGATCATTGTCTATAAACTATGTTGCTGAAAATAATAAAAAATGTTTGAGGAGAAGTAAGGGGAGATGTTTTGGATAAAAGGAATTGTGAGCTTGGCTCTGGTGTAGGGATCACAAATTCCTAGCCTGATTATGTTCTCAGAGGCATTCTGTTTTTAATTAAGACCATATATATCCTTACAGGTTCTAAATGATTGGGCTCAATATCCTAATTTTAAAAAGTAAATCCCACAAATATGAAGATTTCACTGAATGATGCCCAGTGAGCCAAATTTGTTTGATCATCTCCTGTTTTCATTATGACGCCAACAGGACGTGACATCTGAATTTCTTATCAAAAACAAGAATCATCCTTTGCCTTATCTAGATCCCTATGGCCAGTGCAAAAATCCCATCTTCTTTTAGCCAGTACCAGTCATCACCTAGTTGCTTAACTCTGTATATGTACATCCTCAGCGGTAGAGAAAAAGGACACAGGAGTATAAAAATAACATCACTCATATCCCATAAATTATTTGATCACTACCGGGTATATATGACTCAAGCCAGAGAGACATTCGTCATTTACATCAGATGAAGAACCCATCTAGAATCTCAGTTATTCAGAGAAGTATCCACATCTCACAACCCCACATTCTCATTGACCAGTATATTTATATTTTACTTACCAATTGGCATGATTAAAAAGAAAGGAAGCCAACACAGGATGAAACATCCCACAACTATTCCCAAGCTTTTGGCTGCTTTCTTCTCCCGAGAGAACTTTAGAAGCCTTACAGAAAAATTGGACTTCTGCTTGGTGGTAGGGGTAGCTCCTGCAGCTTCAGTGTTGTTCTTGCGGTGGATGCGGAGAGTCACTTCTTCTGAATGGGACTTCTCAGTCTTCAGACCACATGACAATCCTTTACTTTCCCTTCTGGCTACCACGTATACCCGGCAATACATCACCAGTATGATGACCAGGGGGAGATAAAAGGACCCAAGAGAAGAAAATAAGACGTAACTTGGGTCAGTGTTGATCTGGCAGGTTTTTTCATCTTCTGGAGCTGGTTGTCTCCAGCCAAAGAGGGGAGCTATGGATATCACAAGTGATAATGTCCACACACACAACAGAGCCAAGAGGCCTCTTTTTTCGGTCACTATGGCTGGGTATCTCAGTGGGTAGCTCACTCCAATATATCGGTCTATAGAGATGACACAAAGGCTCATGATGGAAGCTGTGCAGCACAGAACATCAACAGCTGCCCAGATGTTGCAGAAGATCCTTCCAAAAGCCCAGTAGCCCAGGATGTCCAAAATAGCAGAAAAGGGGAGAACAGTAGAAGTCAAGAGGAGATCAGCCACAGCCAAGTTGATAATGTAGTAATGGGTTACACTTTGCAGATGTTTGTGACAAGCTACTGAAAGGATCACCACAATGTTGCCCAGGACCCCAAAAACAATCAGCCCTCCAAAGATGATTCCTAATAATATGGCCTTGGAAATATTTACTTGCTCCACAGTCTGGGTGCAGTTGAAGCAGTCAGAGATGTTCTCAGAGGTCAGTCCCATTATCAAAGCTGGTTAATGTTCATCCAGTGTGCTTGTGATTCTCCTTGCCCTTTCTTTGAAAGAGCCAAGAGCAAATATTTGATAGTGTTTATTTCCACATTGTAGATATAGAAACTAATTGGAAATATTAGTCTGGCTTTATAAATGCAGAGGAGAAAGCAAAACCCTAGACGAATGAACATATTTGAAAATCTGCATTTCTTCTTTTGCATTTGCTCTGAAGAAAAACATAGGCCTTTCTTGTCCCATAAATAATTCCAAAGCAATTATAATGGAAGTCTCTTTGAAGTTTACCATACCTTGCTGGGTGTTTGAAACCATATTAAAGACTGAGCTAAAGACCTCTTTCTTAGTTGCTGTTTAGTTTTTAAAATAATACCCATAGAGCCAGATGCTTTTTGTTACGAAACAAGGAAAATTGCAGCGGTAGAAAGGCCATCAACTTCCAGACTCTTTAAAAGTTCTTCACGGAAAGATGCAGCACAAATAACAGCAGAGTATTCTTTGCTCTTTGTTATGTCCTCTTCATATTTGACTTTGAAAAATCTTCCCACGTGAAAGAAGATTGCTGTCTGTCACTCTGGCTGACACTTCTCAATGTTTAGCCTTTTCATCCATGACTAACTTTATGATTCCAAGTTGCCGAAGAAGCTGTAATAATTGTAAAGGTGGGACACCTTGACCCAGCATATAATCCTTTTAACAAACAATGCTTATGGGCCTGCTAGGAATGCGGAGGAGATGGCTATCTGTACTCTTCTGCTTGACAGATGAGCTGTTTCCTAAAGAAGTCAAAAGGAGAAAACACATTTCAAATGCCAGGCTTATTGTTATCCAATGGCAACATTTCCCCAAAATTAGGAATCAAACCTTACTGAGTTTTTATCATCGCATACAGACGGGGTGGGATTCAAATTTTTTAACAACTGGTTCTGTGGGCATGGCTTAGTTGGTGGGCATGGCTTGGTGGTCATGTGACTGGCTGGGCGTAATATCACTCACATTGAGGCATGCATCTCCTCGCCTGGCCTCTCGTGACTGTGGGGATGCTGCAACAGTCGTAAGTGTGAAAAACGGTCATAAGTTACTTTTTTCAGTGCCATTGTAACTTTGAATGGTCACTCCACACAAGCAAAGTACCAGCAAAGGAGGGGGAAAAAACTCCAGAGAAGTTCCTGAGACAGGAAGTCTAGTCCTGCCAAGAATGTAATAAGGGTTAACGGAGAGGCAGTTTCTGTAAGCAACACCAGAATGTTTCCTTCCTGCCTTCCTTACAGGATTAGGCCAGTAATTTCTTCTAACAACCGGTTCTCTGAACTGCTTAGAATGTTAACAAACCTGTTCTAGAGAATAGGTGCGAACTGGTAGAATCTCACCCCTGCATACAGACTGTTGTTGACTGCAACACTGCTTGCTCATCAGTTGATGCTCCTCAATCTGATTGCTTCTTATGTTTTTTTTAACCAAACCACAACTCTGAATCCTGGGCAATAAATATGTTGCTCTCTGACAAATTGGCCATTGATTACCCTGCAGCCTCCCCCAGGGAAAAAAAGATAACATTGGGTCTTTTAGAGCAGTGGTCCCCAACCTTTTTTGTACCAGGGACCAGTTTCAAGCACAAACACTTTTTCAAGGATGGGGGGGGGGGGGAAGAATCCGAGTTTGGTGGTTTGCTTGCAGACGTTTCATTACCTGACTAGGTAACATCTGATGTTGTTACCTAGTCGGGTAATAAAACGTCTGCCAGCAAACCACCAAGTTCAGGGAGCGCCTTGGCCCTGCCTCCCTCAGCCCCATCCCTCAGGTGTCTCCCTCCCTCCCTCAGGTGTCTCCCTCCCTCCCTCAGGTGTCTGCCTCGTTCCTCTCTCAGTCGCTCTCTCGCTGCTCCACCAGCCCAGGAAGAAACTGCTTCAAAGAAGCCGGGGGTGGTGGCTTTTCCTGTCGCTGCAGCTCCTCCGAGCGCCCGTTTACCCCCACCCCGCCCGCCCACGAGCGGTTCAACCCAGTGCTCCGTTCTGCCTGCCTGCCTTCATTTGAGCAGCTTCGGCTGATAAAAAGAGGCGAATAGTTATTATTCTCAGCCGAAGCTGCTCCCAAACAACCAGACAGGCAGGCAGGCAGAACGGAGCACTGAATTGAAGCGTGCGCGGGCGGGCGGGTGGGGTAAACGGGCGCTTCGGAGGAGCTGCGGCGACAGGAAAAGCCACCCCGGCTTCTTTGAAGCAGTTTCTTCCTGGGCTGGTGGAGCAGCGAGAGAGCGACTGAGAGAGGAACGAGGCGGGAGGAAATCGAAGCTGCTGAGCCAGAGAGCAGGACAGGCTTCGGTTGCTTCCTCCCTCCCCTTCTTTCATTTGTGTCCTTGATCCCCGATCCCAGCAGCATTCACCGAAGGCGAAGAAAGCCGCCATTTTTTTTCTTTGCGGCCCGGTACAGAGTGCTCCACGGACCGGTACCGGTCCGCAGCCCGGTGGTTGAGGACCCCTGTTTTAGAGCAAGCAGGTCTATGCGTGTCTTCTCAGTTAACTCTGGTGCAAACAAAACAGTCTGCAGCTTTGTGTTAAGAAGAAATCGTGGACATTTCCATGCTGGCCTCACGGTAGTTTGCAACATAAAAGAACTGTGGTTTCTCTTCTTCTTCCTGCTGTACATTACAAATGAGCCTTACGTTAACTTGAAAGAATAACCGAGAAAGCTCTGCTTGCGCTCTGAGATGCATGGCTGAAGTTTTGATGCATACTATCTATGGAATTCTCCTTGCAGCCTAGTTTTTATTTGGTCTGATCAAAACAGATTGATTGGTATCAGGGAATGATCCATTTGAAATTACCTGAATTTAGCTCTGGGCTCAGTTAAAAAATACCTTCAGCATAGATGATGTCTATTGTAATACACATGCAGGAGATCACAGGGCCAGATTTGGGAATCTCTAATTAAAAGGCACAAGTAACAATGACTATAAAGACCAGTTGCTTAGCTAAAACTTCTGAAAGTGAAGAAGAAACACTATTGGATTGTATGTCTGATTTGACAACATCAAGCTTCTCATGTTTCAAGATTAGAATGCTGGGCATTCATAGAATAGAATAGAATGGAATAGAATGGAATAGAATAGGATAAGATAGGATAGGATAGGATAGGATAGAAATTTCTTGTTTTCAAGCAAGCAACAGCATGTCATTCCTGGTGTCCCAATTAGGCTTGTACATTAGACCACAATAGGAAATGTATCCTTGATGAAATCAGTACATGCATTTCTCTCTACAGAGGACAGATCATATGTCTCCACAGACTCAGTTTTGGGTGCTCCAAATAAGTAAGCACAGGAGTTAGTTGCATAATTTACTCATTTGGTTTCCATAGATTTTAAAATTTCCCTCCCTTCCCACCATGCTAAGCCCAAGCACTCATCCCATTGTGTAACCATGAAATATCCCTTTCCTTCACAGATTCTCAGAGTTTTTCTTAGTCTCAGTTTCTTTATCTTGGGTTTGGCTAATCTTTCTTTGGGATTCCAGATTTTGTTGGATTCCAAGTTCCATTAAGGCTAGTCAGAATGGTTAGAGGTGTTGGGAATTATAGATTAAGAGCTCCTGGAAGTCACTAGGTTCTTTCTCTAACTTTTATTTTAGAGGCGGGCAACCATGTTTTGGCTGATGGGAGGAAATAACATTCTTATCATTAGATTAAATTTGTTACATGATAGTTTATTATATTATTTTTTTGGCTGTCGAGTCTTCTGGAGTCTGAAGCTGATACCATCAGAGACATCAGGACTGACATTTTGAAACTCTGGTTTATGGGTTGTGATTTTGGGGAGTTAATTCTTAATAGGTGTGTTAAGCTTATTATGGATTTATTTTTATTTCCCAGAAAAAAAAGAACACAGTTGGAAATCATACCAAGGTAATTGAATTGGTTTGCTGCCAAATTTCAGTGCAGTAATCTGGGGAAATTCCAGAAGCTACAAAAAGTTTAAGGTCCACCGATGAGTCCATCAACAAGAAGGTGTCAACCCCAAATTTATTAGGCAGAGAACAAAAACAATTGGCAATGCAAAGGAGGCTGAATAAGTGTGTTCTAGAAAAGCAAAAGGCATAGGACTATTCTAGACCCTGGATTATTAGCATGGCATTGGCAGCCAGAACAACAGCAAGTGTCCTTCCAGCTACATCTGGACAGTCCAAAAACTGCATCCAGGACACAAAACATGTTTTGTATTCCCGATCTACTATTTCTCCAAAGGGCTGTTTCCAATTAAGAATAGCAAATACAAGAACATCATACAACTCTTATAGGGATTATTTTCTATAAGATTAATAAAAGCGGGGGAGGGGGGGCGGAATGAAATTGTGCATGGGTTTAAACATGTCTCCCTCAAGTAAAGTACAAATACACACTGTGGGAATCAAAAAAACAGCTTATTGATCTATTAGATTCAGTACGTCCTATGGATGATAGCAGGCCCCAGAAGAAAGTTTCCAGCTAGGATGGTTTTCAAAATGTATCAGAACTATTTGTAATCCCGCTGAGCCGTTGCTAACTGTGGAACATATTTTTGCAAAGTATGAACTTGGATGGATACGTTTAAAACAAGAAGAATGAAACTGTTGGAAATGAGGAACTGAAAGTAATATACATAGGTGTTTACAGAAAGTGACAGTGAAGTTGTGAAGCATGTATGTGGTCAGAAGAAAAGTATAAAGGATAGGGTTAGAGATCAGCTCGGCAGTCCTTGCAGGACCTGATATATGTCATTAGACCCCATTGCAGTGGCTTATTTATGTAAGTGTATTACTGGTATTATATCTTTTATATCTATTCATTTCTTATGTTTCAAATTATTAGAAACAATAAACCTCTGATCTTAAAGTAAGAATTATTGCTTGTGTTGTCTGTTTCCTGATGGAATTTTCTTATGACAACATGCATACACACAAGTCACAGTGGTGCTGTTTTAAAAATTATATTTTAAACTTAGATTTTGTTCCTTTAGGGCTTGGGGGTTTCTTTCCTACAGCATGGGTCAAACTAACAGCAAAGCTCAGAACATTGTGTTATTGCCAATTGTTTCTAACTTGAAGGGTCATTGCACTTATCTCTCTGGATGCAAGTGGATTTTGCATACAAATAGTATAGAGTACAGATTATTGGGTGCCTTGCATTTTCTGGCCTTTTGGACCCACTGTTTACAACTGTTATCCATGTTTGTGGGCAGAAGCTTGGTCAGCTAAGGACAACAATCTATCCATCTCATAAATACTCCATGCAGTAAAAAAAAGCAACCTCTTCCTGCAAATAGAAACTTTGCTGGATAGCCCCAAGATAATAAATGATAATTGAACTAATAATTAATAGAAGATCATTTGATTTTAAATGTGTATTTTTTTTAAACAAAAAACTTCATCCAGCCATTTTTCTTTCCTTTTTTTTTTTTTTAAAAAAAGGTATTCTTTCTTTAAAAAGCTGACGATGGTTATATTGCAATGGAGAAAATAGGTGAAAATCCAGACATACCTTTAATGGGAGAACATTTCATAGTCAATTGGTAATTGAAACAATAAATGTGGCCCCAACATCACCAAAAATAGGTCTTGGGGGAATGGACCCAGTATAAAAATGTTAGGAGCCAGTGAATATTAGTAAGCAGACATGCAAATAAAAACATCACAATACATTTCTAGTCAATTTTCCCTTCATTACTTCTTCCCTGTTGATTGTTGTGGACTTGGGGAATTAAATAAATATGAGAAGTCCACAAAATGTAGGATGGAGGCATATCCCAAACAGGGAATAAAAAATATTGTCAACCTTGTCAACCTTACTTGGAAGGAAGAAGGAAGGAAGAAGGGAAGGAAGGAAGGAAAGAAGGGAAAAGAAAAGAGGGAAGGAAGGAAGGAAGAAAAGAAAAAGGAAGGAAAATAGGCAGTTATATCATCTTTAGCTAAGGACTTCTTTTGCATAGATATCCAAGATCTCCCTTCACTTACCTCCTTGAAGCTCCTGAAACCCTCCTGTTGCAGGCTAGCTGAAAGGGGACGAATCATAGGCAGTCATCCGAATGGCACAGTGGGACACTTTACTTGCAAATAACAATAATGAAATAAATAAATCAAAAATAAATCAGCATTCTTCCCCCCTGGTATCTTTTGATGACTCACAATTGCATGAATCCCGTCTGTCCCAATGGCTAAGGGTGGCTGAGTGCTGGTTTTATGATACCTCCCTCTTCCTGGGTGAATAATGCTCCCCTGCTTGACTGTCAAGGAGAAGCAGTAACTTTACTGTGCTGTAGGAGCTGATGCAGGCAGCACTACGGTCCCCCGTTGTGATTTACCGTAATCTCTTGCTGGTTACCGTATTTCAGCACAAGAAAGGGCACTTCTGACAGTTGTCAACATTTTTTTCTGTTGACTCCTCTTTCTTTTTTTCCCCCTCCCTCCCTTTCTCTCCCTCCCTCCCTCCCTCTTTCTGTGTGAGTCTGCTTGTCAGCTGTGAGCAATTATTGGTTACTCAATCTGCTTTAAAGAAGGGGAAAAAAGAACTAAGTGGTGAGAAGCTAGTTAGCATTTACATACCAGCTATCGTATTTATGTTGGATGTTTGCACATTCTGAATTATAGATAAATACGGTTTGTTAAGGGTGAGGGGGGAGAAAGGAGTAACAAGATTGTGACTATGTGGGTAGGTGTGTATTTGTAGAATATCAATTGCCATGGTCTTTGACAGCAAGATTCATACCAAAAGGGAACCCAATTGTTGAAAGAGCAACATGCTTTATCTTAGAAGAGAATATATGTAGCTCAGGGTTGAACGATGAAGTCCTTGGTGGTCTCTGAGAATGGTTGTTTGCTTGAAGGTGATTTATGATTGACTAGGTAACATCATTGGAGCACGGGTCATGTTAAGTACTCAGGTACTGAAATGTTTGCAAAGCAAAACAACCAATCCCAGAGAGCAGCAAGCAGACCAGATGCTTTATTTTGGCAGAGAACCAAGGTTGTTTGAAACCTGCATCCATCTCCTACCTATCAGAACCTTCTGTCCAAGCCTTGTGTCCAGAATGAGACCTCCTTGGGCTAAGAGAGGACATACTAGAGAAGCTAGGGGCACCTTTTCTGTGATAACTTGTCAAAGAATGGGATAAAGCACCATCCTACGAATATGCACCCCTCTCTCTGAGTCTCTCTAGCCAAATCTTTAGTTATCTTGGTCAGACATCTCTTTTACCAAGAGACAGACTTTTATGGCTTCCTTTAATGTGATTGTTACATTTTTGATCAGCTGTTATGTGATTATTTAAAAAGATACACACGTTGCTCTTTTTCAAACACTTATGAAGCAGTTGGCATGGAAGATCACAAAACAGTTTGAAATCAGCACTGGAAAAAAAATCCAGAATGGGTAGGGTTATATTGCAAAGTGTGGTGTCTAAGTACTCTTACTCTGCAAAGTTGGAAACCTACAGAAGCGTTGAAAAGAGAAAGTGCAAAGTTTCACCTGTTCTTTAAAATTTGCCTTTTTTCAGTGTGTCAAAATAAAAACCCCAAGGACGATTCTTTCCTCCTCTTTTTGATGGTTTATGATTTATTGTCTTTATACCGGCCACCTATATAACTCTGTGGCAAATGGAGCTTCTCCCCCATCACATTGTTCAGGCAGGGAAGGCATGATAGAAGACCCCATGAGTCAAATAATTTTGATGGGCAGAGTCCAGGAAGACGGCCTTCTCTGCTTCTGCCCCTGCACTGAGGAACATCTTGCCCTCAGAGCTGAGGAAATCCAACCAATACCTTGGACTTCATCAAAGAATTCAAAATATGGCTGTGTAGCCTTGCGTGGAGGACACTGGGCCCACATAGCCACCTATATTAACAACGGCTAACCATGGAACTCTCCATCTTTTGAAATTTTATAATATGTGTGTGTGTGTGTGTGTGTGTGTGTGTGTGTATGGCATTCAGCTTTGTTCGGTATTTTCCCACGTCATTGTAGTTCTGCTTTTAAAGTTGTACGTTTGGCAGAATCTCATCTGCCATCATCAGGCTTCTGTACAGATGAGATTCTGCCAACGGCATCAACTCTAAAGCAGAACTACATGATCTATCTAACAACTGAATCCATACATATAATACCGCGAAAACTTAAGAAAACATATCTATCTATCTATTATTTATCTATCTATCTATCTACACACACACACACACACATTCAATCAATTAAGTGAACTGTTCCCTCAAATCCCAAGCTGAAGCCCCTATAAAAATCTTATTATTCACACCCAAAGCAGAGGTCCCTTAACAGTGCCTGGTGGAAGAATAAAACAGATCCCAGGGCCATCTGTATTCCTAGGAGAAAGTAGTTCCATAAGGTATATACTATATTTATTAGAACCCATCAGAAGACAGTTCTTCACTGAGAATAAGGTAAACGACTTGCACATACGTGCTAGTTGTTTCCGGCTCTAGGGGGCGGTGCCCATCTCCATTCCAAAGCCGAAGAGCCAGCGCTGTCCGAAGCCATCTCCATGGTCATGTGGCTGGCATGATACCACGCATGGAATGCTGTTACCTTCCCACCAAAGTTTTTTCTACTTGCATTTTTACATGCTTTCGAACTGCTAGATTGGCTAGGTCACTGATAATACCTGGGAATAAATCCTTTAAATATGGAGTCTAAAATTCCATAACTGGTCACTGTGGGCAAAATAAATTCAAAATACATTGTGTATCAAAGAATTCCAGGAAAGAATACATAATATAAACATTTATTTATATAAAATGACAGTTTTTAAACATTTTGACATTTAAAGGAATCTTGCTCTGAATCATTTTATTTTTCATTTAAAAGCAGCATGGTAGCAGCTGGTGTTCCCCAAAAGTGAAAGCGCTCCCTGTATCTTCCATCTGATTCTGTCAATTATGCCCACTCAATATTTCCTGTTGTGGCTTGGAAAAAAAAACAGTCTGCTCATTCAGTACAGATACTTAAGTATTTCTCCCATTTGAACAAGACTGTAAGTGGGGCAGAATGCTTCAAGCAGGTTGAAGATAAAGCAGTCATTATAGACTTAAATGAATTTTTTAAAAAAGAAAACTATAAGTGAATTCCATTGTATTTCTGATGCTTATAAAACTTACCATTAATTGCATTCATTTGCACTCAGAAGGAATTCCTACTGCATTCAAGGTCAATGATGGCTAACCTTTTCTTTTTCTTTTGTTAATAAATTTTTATTATTCCAAATTTTAAAAAACATAAAACAAAACTTTATACATTGTTATCAACATCAAGACATCTTTTGCATTTCCTCACATTTTTCAGTATATGTATTTACTTATTCCTTTTCCATTATATCTTACTCTTACTATAAATCAATATCTTTTATCTTTACATCTCAATCTTCTCCATGGTATATTTACATATTTACATATTCCCTCCTTCTTTTCCTAATTGCCATTTTTTTTTTTTATTTCTAAACCACTCATACCAGGCATCCCAGGCCCTATAATAAATAGAATCTTCTCTGTCTTTTATTTTCATCGTTAGCCTGTCCATCTCTATACAATCTATTTTATTTTTTTTAATAACTATGCCTTCTGGTGGAACCCTTTTTTCCTTCCAGAGTTGTGCGTATGAAATCCTTGCAGCTGTTAATATATGTAACATAATATATCTATCTGTTGCATTTTTGTGTACCCAATAAAAAAGTTTCCGGATTAAATTCAATTTTCTGATTCGTGATTTCTTCTATCCATTGTCTAATTGTATTCCAATATTTTTTCACTTCCTGGCATGTACACCAGGTATGAAAATAAGTGCCTTTTTCTTTTCCACATTTCCAACAATTTGGGTCTGAATTAAACATTTTTGCCAATCTAGCGGGAGGAAGATGCCATCTGTAGAACATTTTATATTGTATGCTGGGGATTTTCCTTGAATGCTGTGGATGTAATTAGTTTGTAATTTGATCCCCACATTCTCTCCCAATTTTCCAGGTCTATATTATGGCCAACATTTTTCGCCCATACCACCATCGTCTCTTTGACCACCCCCTCTTCCATTTTAAAATCTAGTAGAAAGTTATATATTCTTGAAATCATTTTCTTTTCCATTTCTTGTAGAATTTTATCCAATTGATGCTTTTCCATGCAGAAACTAAATTGTTCTTTGTTCTTCTGATATCTTGCCTGAATTTGCATATATGACCACCAATCTATCTTTATATTTTGTTGCTGTAATTCTTGTCTCATTTTTAATCTTCCTTGTGGGTCTAATAGGTTTTTATAACTCCTCTTTTTCCCCAGATCCATTGCGTTTGGGTATATTTGTACTTCCATTGTTGACACCCAGTTTGGTATTTTAGTATAATGATTCTTTTTAATCTTGTTCCATGTCTGAATTAATGAATCTCTAATCATGTGCATGCTGTTTACATTTCCCATCCCATAGGAAACTATGCCACCCTCTCTGCAAGTCGTGACCCTCTATCGACAATACTCTTCTATTTTCCAGGTTGATCCAATCTTTAATCCATACCATAGCCGCAGCCTGATAATATATTTCCCAGTCAGGGAGTCCAAAGCCACCCCTTTCTCTTTTGTCCTGTAACAATTTCATTTTTATCCTAGCTTTTTTCCCATCCCAAACAAATTTACTTATTATTTGATCTAATTCTCTAAAAAAGGTTTTATCCAATCTTTTTGGTACAGTTTGAAAAAGATATAGTATTTTTGGTAGGGTAGACATTTTAATTGCGCAATTTTCCCCAGTAGTGATAGCTGTAATTTCCCCCACGTTTCCAATTCTTTTTTTATTTGTATTATTAATTTATCATAGTTATCTTTTTTAATTGAAGAACATCTTGGTCTTAACCAAATGCCTAAATATTTTACCTTTTTCACACTTTGCATTCCCAATTTTCCTTCTAATTCTTTTTTTTGCTTATCTTTTAAACTTTTAGTCAATAATTTTATTTTGTTTTTATTAATCTTAAGGCCTGCGACCTTGCCAAATTCCTCTATTTCCTTTATTAATTTTACTCCCATATCCTCTGGATTTCTACATTTATCATCGGCAAATGCCTGTACCTTATAATGCTCCTTTTTAATTAAAGCCCCTTTGATTTCTACATTTTTCCTAACGTTTTCCAATAAGTTTTCTAAGGTAAAAATAAAGAGAAGGGGTGACAGTGAGCATCCCTGCCTTACTCCCTTGTTGATCTTGAATGTTTCCGTTCTGTCACCATTCATTATTACACTGGCCGTCTGTGTCATATAAATGTTGAAATCAATTTAATAAATGTATTGCCAAATTGCATGCTTTTTAATTGTTGTATTATGAACTGCCAATTAACATTGTCAAATGCCTTTTGTGCATTGAGGAAGACCATTGCCAATTGTTTTCCTGGGTTTGCTTCATAATATTCTATTATATTCAATACCATTCTGGTATTATTTTTAATTTGTCTATTCAGTAAGAATCCGTTTTGGTTGCTATGAATGATCTGATTAAGGGATTTTTTCAATCTTTCTGCCATTATGGATATAAATATTTTATAATCAACATTTAAAAGGGATATGGGCCTGTAATTTTGAATTAATTGATGGTCCGAATCTTCTTTTGGGATCAATGTTATGTATATCTCCCCCCATGACTTAGGTAATTTTGCTGTCATCAGTACCTCATTACAGAGTTCTAATAATTGCATTTCTAATTTTCCTTGGAGCGTTTTATACAGTTCTCCAGGGAAACCATCCGGTCCCGGTGTCTTACTGTTTTTCTGTTTCAGGATTGCCTCTTGCAGTTCTCTTAATGTTATATCCCTGTTTATCTCTTCTTTATCCTCTTCCGGGATCTCAGGTAGCCCTTTTCCTTCTAAGTAATGTTGGATATTTCCCTCTGGTACATCTTCCCTACTATATAGTTCCTCAAAGAAACTTTTAACAATATGTTTTTTCTTTTCAGTTTGATGTTGTAGTGTACCATCAGCGTCCTTCAATTGTTGGATTGCTCTTTTTTCTTTTTCTTTCTTAAGTCTATAGGCTAGCCACCTTCCCGGCTTATTCACATGTTCGAAATACTTCTGTTTTATCTTTTTCATGTCCTGTAACCATTTATCTTGTGCTAACATGTTCAATTTATGTCTAATGATTATCCTCTCCGTATTTGCTGTCTTATTATGTGGTGTTTTTGTAGTGTTTTTTCTAACTCCTTAAGAGTATCTAGTAGTTTAGATTATTCTCCTTTTTTCCCCCTTATATCTACATGTATTATATGAAATTGCTAGGCCCCTAATATATGCTTTAGTCGTGTCCCATATGTTTGGGATTGATGTTTGTTGTTTGTTGTTTTTCTTCAGAAAGAACTCCAATTCTTTTTCCATCATCTTGACACATTCTTTTTCTTTTAGGATCTCCTTGTTTAGCATCCATCTTCTGTTTTTTTTCAATCCTTTCCAGATTATTTTAATGGGATTATGATCTGCCCATGTGTTAGATTCAATTTCTATTTCTTTTATATTATGTTCCATTTCCCCATTTGTCCATAACATATCCAATCTTGACTATGATGTGTGTGGTGCTGAATAGTAATTATACTGTTTTTTGTCTGGATTTCTTTCTCTCCATATATCTTTTAATCCTAATTCTTCCGCCATTTGATAAAATACTTTTGGTAATGTTTTCCTTTTCCTTTTCCCCCCTAGATTTTTGTTATTGTAGTCTTTTCCTAAATTTGCTATTGCATTGAAATTGTTAGGATTTGAGGATTAACCCCTAGCAGAGTATTGTAGCAGTAGTCAAGCCAGGAAGCCAAACGAGAGTGGAAGGGCCCCAGAGTATACACACACTGAACACAAACACTGTTTGTAGTTTAAATAGTTTTTAATCCAGTTAGAGTTTAAGCATTGTCATTCAGTCCATTAAGTCATTCACAGTATTTCCATCCATTAAGACTCACTAGTATAGTTCAAGTTAAGAGTCCTTGCAATATCTTTATCAGCCGATAAAGATATCTTCTCCTCCTCCGGTTTCACTCTCCAGAGAAACAAACGCTGGATATTCAGTAGACTTACGCAGTAATCAGCAAACAGTAGCAAACAATAACAGTTCAGTCACAGGCACTCACAGTCAGTAATCACAGTTAGTCGCAGCAGCACACAGTTACAGTATCACACAGTTACAGCCAGACAGTACACAGTTACAGACAGAGACAGTAAATTTTCCAGCTTCTAATGCTTCCTTATATTGTAACTTCTAACCGCACCCTTAATCGGCTAATTGCCTGCTGCATTGTGCTTAAAGTGATAAGCACTTAAACCATGATATCTAAGTTTTATATATTTATTCACCCAAACCATATTTGGTATCAATGTTATACCTAACATACTCCCTTTTGGGTGAAATAAATATATAATACCTTTACAATCTTATCCCATATTTTTCACAACTCTCCTGGTGCTTACTGGCACCTTGGGCTTTAGTAAAATTATCAGCTAAATTGTCCTCCGACATACAGTACTCTAGCTGAATCATCTCACTTCTTACAGATTGTCTCACGTTTAGGTATCTTAGATCTGTATGCTTGCTCCTTGTTTTTACTCCAATATTTGTGGCCATTTGAATTGCTGCCTGATTATCTTCATGTATAATTATAGGATAATCTACAGTTATACCTATATCAATTAACATTTGTTTATACATTATTAACTCTGTACATAACAATGATAAACAGGAGAATTCTGCCTCCATAGTAGACAAACTTATATGCTGTTGTCTTATTGACTTCCAGCCTATTAATGTCTTACCTAGCATTATGGCTGTTCCTGAAGTCGACTTTCTAGTGTCTCTTTCTGATGCAAAGCTAGCATCTGCATAAGCACACAGAATTAAATCACCTTTTGGTTCTAAATACAATGAATAATTCATTGTCTTTTTAAGATATCTTAATATCCTCTTAGCTGCAATCCAGTGTCTTTCACATGGTGCAGAATTGAATCTAGCCAACTGATTCACGCAGTGCGATATATCTGGTCTAGACCAATTACTAATATAACTCAAACTACCAATTAAAGATTGATAAATCACCTTATCAAACTCAGGGCTTTGTACATCAGTGTTGCTAAACTCCTGACTCATTGGAGTCTTAGCTGGCTTACAAAGCTCCATCTTGTAATCTTTTAGCAATTTGCTTATCTTATCTTCCTGAGATATCTTAAAACCTTTCCGTGTTTTCTTTATATTCAAACCGAGATACTTCTTTATCTCCCCTAATTGCTTGATCTTTATTCTCTTTCCTAATGATGCTATTATTTTATTTGCTTCATCATTAGTTTCAGTTATCAAAGCAATATCATCTGTGAATAGTAATAATAATGATACTTTCCCATTTGTCTCCCTCTTAAACAGACATGGATCGCTAAACCAGCTTTAAATCCTATATTGTCTAGTTCCTTTACAATATACTGGTTCCATTCATAGCCTGATTGTTTAAGACCATAGAGACTTTTCTTTAACAACCAACAATCATTATTATCCTTATTTTCACTTTTAATACCAACAGGTTTTTCATATAAATAATATGTTTTAATGGGGCGTGCAAGTAAACAGTTTCCACATCTAGATGGTTAACTATATAGTTTTTACTAGCTGCCCACACTAAAGCTGCTCTCAAGGTTGCTGCCTTAAGACTAGGTGCAAACACCTCATCATAGTCATTAGCATTCTGCCTAAAACCTTGGGCTACTAACCTTGCCTTATGGATTAAATTACCATCCTTATCTATTTTTACCTTAAATATCCATTTGCAGCCAATGGATTTCTTTCCTACAGGTAATTTGGCATTTTCATACACCTTCATATCACTTAATGAATTCAGTTCCTTATTCATTGCTGCATACCATCTTTCTTTTTCCTTATTAGGATACTTTTAATTTCTTCTACAGAATTAGGAACTTGATTAATCTGGCACACTGTGTTAGCCTGGTACCTATCAGGCGGTCTAGATACACGTGTAGTTCTTCTGGGAATTACAGGGCTTACAGGAGGACTTTGTTGAACTACTACCTGTTCATCTTCCTCATCCTGTTCAGCTATTGAATCTGTTTCTTCCTCTATGGGCACTATTTCATCCTGTATTTGTCTCTTTACTTTATTTTTTAAAGTTACAGGGATAACTAATGGGATTTCTATAGGATTCAATAATTACATCTTTATTGGCATCCTGTTCTAATTTCTCCCATCCTTCATGTTCTAGAAATTGGGCACTAGCACTACATAACACTTTAGATGTGCCTTTCTCCCAAAATCTATATGCCCTATGGTTTGCCTGATAACCAACGAAGAAAAATCTTTTAGCTCTATGTTGCCCTTTTTTTCTGAGTTGTGCAGGAATATGCACCCATGCTGGTGCACCAAATGTGTGCAGGTAACTTAGGTCAGGTTTCCTGCCATGCCATCTGGTGAATGGAATTTCACCTGTCGTTGTATTAACAACGTTGTTCAATATGTTATTAGCACACATTGTAGCCTCCCCCCACAAAGAATCAGGTAACCCAGAATCATTTAACATTGTTCTAACCATTGCCTGTAGTGTTTGGCCTCTTCTTTCAATAAAAGCATTATGTTCTGGCCTGTATGGAGCAGACTTCTTATGCTCTATTCCAGCTACCTTAAGTCTGTTCTGGAATTTGTTATTAATAAATTCGTACCATTATCTGTCACCAGGGTTATCAGTTGTCGTTTAGACTTTCTTTCAGCAAACCTAAGCCAATTGAAAAAATGTTGATATGTTTCAGTTTTGCTTTTCATTAAATAGCAAAACCCATATCTAGAATAATGATCCATAATGCTCAGTATATATCTAGCACCCCCATACTGGGTTTCTTTGGACCTATTATGTCTGCAAATACTACTTCTAAAGGTTCTTTTGTTTTGAAACCATTTAGCCTATTTGCAGGCAATACTTTGCTCTTATCTTCACAGCAAACATTACAACGCAAATATTTATCACAAGGTTTTAACCTTATTCCTTCAGATAACTCAACTGTACGTTTTAGCATTTTAAAATTTACATGCCCCAAACGCCTATGCAATAAATGGATACATTCTTCATGAGGCTTTATATTATTAAATACAGTCTGAGCCTCCCTTTCTTACTATTATCTAAGACATATAATGTTCCATTTAAAGCTGCAGTTACCCTTTTGTTATCTTTTTCAATTATGCAATTATTATCCTTAAAAGTAATTACATAACCTAATTTATCTAATACCCTTACTGAAAGCAAATTAAACTTTAGTTGCGGTACATACAGCATTTTTATATCCTGGTTTATGTACGGACAACGTGC
Organism: Notechis scutatus; assembly: GCF_049901735.1. Classification (NCBI taxonomy): domain Eukaryota; kingdom Metazoa; phylum Chordata; class Lepidosauria; order Squamata; family Elapidae; genus Notechis; species Notechis scutatus. Next base: position 8,939,794 of record NC_142015.1, read on the forward strand.
AAAACCTTGACCTTTCGCTTTCAGGTTCCAGCCATTTGCAAGTGATATATGTTGAGAACTTGTAGACATTTTTATAAATTTTGTCTTATCTCTTGTGATGCAGTGGGATGCGCCACTGTCAACCACCCATAAATTATTCTTCACATCAGAGTTGCTAAACGTGGCTAGTTCAAATGCTTTCTTTGGCTTTTTTACATTCTGGCTTTTTCTCTTTTTGCAGAATCTTGCCAAATGTCCTCTGCCTCCACAATTAAAACACTTTTTAATTGTGTATGCTGTTGAAGATAAATTCTCTTCTTCCGGGTGCTTTACTTTGCTTTGCTGGTTTCTTTCAAACTTTGAAGATAATTTCTCTTCTTTCTTATCTTCTCTCAGCTCGTCACGCTCACGCCTTCTTCTGGCTTCTTCTAGTAGCCTGCCTGTAATCTCGGTTAATGAGAGGCTTTCTTTTGGCAATACTTCCAACGAAGTCACATAGTCATCATAGCTTTGATCTAATGAAGATAATATTATGTAGACTTGTTGCAGTTCATTAAATATAAGCTCTTTTTCTTGCAAATCTTGAAAAATGCTCTTCATACAGTTTAAATGAACTAACATATCTCCATTCCTCTGAAGATGCGTTGAAAAAGCTTCCGTGTAAGATTTATATGTGCTCCTACACTGTCCCGAACATAAATCTTCCTGAGGTTCTCCCAGCAGTTTGCAGCATTTTCTTCTCCACGAATATGGACAAGCTGCTGATCACAGAGAGTCAGTCCTATGATGCATAAAGCCTGCTCATTCTTCAGTTTAAAGTCTTGTAACTTTTCGTTATCATCATCATTAGCAGGATCCCAGCTACTCACATCTGGTGGGTTTGCTATAATGTCCCACAAACCTTCTCTGCGTAGAAGTAAACTACATTTCATTGACCATGAAACATAGTTTGTTCCATCCATCCTGGATATCATGGACAGTTGTGACAAATTTACTTGTGCCATTACTCTTCAGATATTTTGACTATTTTAAACTAATTAAAACAGTTTGTTTTTACAGTAATGTGCAACTCACACCAACTCTCTGCTATATCCTGGTTAGTTAGACTATGCTGCTGGGCCCATAACCAATGTTAGGATTTGAGGATTAACCCTAGCAGAGTATTGTAGCAGTAGTCAAGCCAGGAAGCCAAACGAGTGGAAGGGCCCCAGAGTATACACACACTGAACACAAACACTGTTTGTAGTTTAAATAGTTTTAATCCAGTTAGAGTTTAAGCATTGTCATTCAGTCCATTAAGTCATTCACAGTATTTCCATCCATTAAGACTCACTAGTATAGTTCAAGTTAAGAGTCCTTGCAATATCTTTATCAGCCGATAAAGATATCTTCTCCTCCTCCGGTTTCACTCTCCAGAGAAACAAACGCTGGATATTCAGTAGACTTACGCGGTAATCAGCAAACAGTAGCAAACAATAACAGTTCAGTCACAGGCACTCACAGTCAGTAATCACAGTTAGTCGCAGCAGCACACGGTTACAGTATCACACAGTTACAGCCAGACAGTACACAGTTACAGACAGAGACAGTAAATTTTCCAGCTTCTAATGCTTCCTTATATTGTAACTTCTAACCGCACCCTTAATCGGCTAATTGCCTGCTGCATTGTGCTTAAAGTGATAAGCACTTAAACCATGATATCTAAGTTTTATATATTTATTCACCCAAACCATATTTGGTATCAATGTTATACCTAACAGAAATCATCTGGCAGGCATATGTTCTCATATTCCTGTTCTACTAATTTTCTGTATAGTTTGGTATAAATTTTTTCTTGTTTCTCGTTCGGCGCATATATCACTGTCAATAACATTTTCTTATAATTTATATAAACTTCTAACATCAAAATCCTACCCTCCTCATCTGCATATACCTGTTTTGCTTGTAAATGTTTCCTAATATATATTGCTATCCCCCTCTTTTTTTGATGGTCAAGAGATATGTATAAATCTCCTAACTTTGGTGCTTCTAACAGTTTACTTTTATGTTTCTGGATATGTGTTTCTTGAAGGCATATAATATCTAAGTTCAATTTCTGTAGTTTAGTTATCGTTTTTTTCCTCTTAATTTGTGAATTTAAAATGATATTAATGGAAATCAATTTGATTTCTTCCGCCATCTTACTCTGTAGTTGTTTCTTGTTGAAACTTATTTGCTCTTGTTTGGTGTCTCATTCTTATGCCTTCTCTTTCCACTTCTTCCTGCTCTCTTTCCTCTTGTTCTGTTTCTCTTTCCTCCACCCAATCTTCTACTTGGCTCCTACTTTCCACTTTCTCTTTGCTGTTCTGGTCTTATCCTGATACCACATACAGTTCAAAGAATTCCCTTACTTTTTCTATACTTTCTATTTTAAATTTTTTATCCTGCCATGATATTAACATTCCCTCTGGCATGAGCCATTTGAACAGGATGTTATTCTTATTCAGTTGGGTGGCCAGGAATCTGTATTTCTTTCTATGTTCCCTTATTCTTCTTGGAATTTGTTTCAACGTTACAATTTCTGTTCCCTTAAATATCAACGGTTTGTCTCTTGTCACTTTTTATACCTCATCTCTCAGTTGTTTCTTTGAGAATCGTATATAAACCTCTCTTGGAAGTCTAAAACATCTTGTATAGTTGGTATATATTCTATATACCTCATCGATTTCTCTTTGAACCTCTTGGCCCTCTTTTTGTAATGCTTCTGCTATGAGATCTGCCATTAATTTGGGCAAGTCCTCCCCCTTTTCTTCTGTTACATTCTGAAATCTGAGGAAGAAATCAGCCTTTTCCATTTCCAAATATGCAATTGCCTTTTCTAATTTCTTGTTCTCTCCCATTAATTTCTGTTCTATTGATTCTACTTTCTTATCTGTTTGTTCGACCTTTGCCTCCACTGCTTTCATTTTATGTTCTGTCTTTACTACTGTTTGTTGGATTGTACTTATCTTCTTGTCTAGTTTCCATATTTTACCTTTCATTTCCCCCATTTCAGTTTTAAAGTCTGCGTGGTTTCTCACCATCATTTCTTGTATTGTTGTTAATGCCATTTGAATTGTTTGCATATTTGATACCTGACTTGCCTTCTCAGGATTCAGCATGTCCTCTATGGAACGTTGTCCTGCTGGTGATGTTATCGTTGATGTTAGGTTGGATGTTGTTTTCTTCCCAATCTTAGTGGTAGTTGTCGTGGTGGACATCTTAGGCTTCCCAAATCTACCTATTTTCTTAAGAAAGTCTTTCAATATTATAATCCGTTGTATCAACTCCCTTCTGCATTTTCTATGCGTTTATCTTATTCTAATCCCTTCAGTTTATCAAATCAAGGTCTAATATACTTAATAATGTCTCTCCTTAATTTTATGCACACTCTATCTATCTATCTATCTATCTATCTATCTATCTATCTATCTATCTATCTACAACAATGTAAAACTAAGTATCGTTATTGTTTATAATTTATGATACTGTAACCCTCTTAATTTTCTAATCTTATTTAATCCTTTTAATAAATTAATTAAGTATAGTTCTAAATATAATAACTTATATAGTAAACATATATAATTCAATAAATATAGACAAATATGTGTTTGATTGTTTTCTTTTCTTATATACTGTATCTTATAACTTTCTTATAGTTCAATTAAGTCTATGAATCAATATATAGCCATTAATTAGTTGTACATCAATTGATTAATTAGTTGTTATCCAAGGTATCAAATTGTGGAAAAATATAAAAAATATATAGGGTATAACAGTTATAAAGAATGTAAATCTATGAAATAGGATACATAACTTAATTCTTCTTGCAAGCAATTTTATATATATATTTGTTTTCTTAAGTTTTCGCGGGTACTTACATGTATGGTATTCAGCTTTGTTCGGGTATTTTCCCACGTCATTATAGTTGTGCTTTTAAAGTTGTAGCAACGTTTCGGCAGAATCTCATCTGCCATCATCAGGCTTCTGTATTGTGTTCGTCTCACAGAAAACCCGAATAACCAAAGATACACACACACACACACACACACACACACACACACACACACACACACACATATATATATATATATTCTCTGAGGTTTTCGTGGGTATTTGTATGTGGATCTTTGGTTATTCAGGTTTTCTCCCGTGTAAAATTGGAAGTATCTAGGCGATGTTTCAATGAAGTCTCATTCATCATCTTCAGGCTTGTGTCTTTCTTTGGCTTTGTGCTTCTCGGAGTAATGTGAGCTTGTAGCTGCTTCTTCCTTTTAACTGCTAGTGGGGGTGTGACTTGATTGGGTGGGGGCTTGGCTGTGTTCTGATTGGGTGGGGGTATGTTCTGATTGGTTGGGGGTTTGGCTGTGTTCTGGTTGGTTGGGGGGTTGGCTGTGTTCTGATTGGCTGGGGGTGTGTTCTGTTCAGGTGGGGGCTTGGTTGTGCTCAGGTTAGTCTTAGTTGCTGGTGGATTTGAGCTGGTGAGCTGTGATCCTGTTGTTTGGCTTCGCATTCGTGGTCGTGCCACATCTTCATGGTGGGAGTCAGTTCGCTTCATGTATGGGTCGGAGGGGTTTGAAGCGGGTAGTGATCCAGCTGTGGTACGGCTTCTGGTCCATGGTCATGTCTCATCTTCTGTGTGGGTGTGAGCCTGTTTTCTATGTGGAAGTGTGGTGGTAGCTTCCAAGAGCTTCCAAGCACGAACATTTGGATACAGGATTGCAGAGTTCACTCTCCTGCTCTGCTCCGCTGTGACCTCACCACTGGAAGTCCAATGGCTAACCTTTTCATTGTCACATGCTGAAAGTGCAATGCGCACATGTGCTCCCCCGTGCATGACCCCCATGTTCTCCCCATCCTCACACAGGCATGTGCGACCCCCACTCTCCCCCCTGCATATGCTGGCTGGTGGGAGGCACATGTGCATGCGTAGTGAAACTGCGCTGGGACGACAGCTCACACACCGGCAGAGATGCCTCTACATGCCACTTCTGGCACAGGTGCCATAGATTTGTGCCATAGGTTCGCCATTATGGATATAGGTAGTCCATAATTGAGCCCAGAATTTATGTTACTAAGTGAGAAATTTATTAAGTGACATTTGTCACATTTTATGACTTTTCTTGACATATTTGTTAGTTGAATCATTGTAGCCATTACATTAGTAACACAGTTGTTAAGTGAATCTGACTTCCCCATTGCTTGTCACAAAAGAGGGTCAACTGACCCTGGGATGCTGTAACCATCATAAATGTGAGTCAGTTGTCAAGCATCCGAATGTAAATCACATGACCATGGGGGATGCTGCAACAGCCATAAGTTTGAAAAATGGTCATAAGTCACTTTTTGCAGTGCCGTTGTACCTTTGAATGGTCACTAAGTGAACTGTTGTAAGTACTACCTATATAGCAAAATATAACTCTTTTATTTTATTTTCAAGTGCTGGATGAAGTTTAGGGAGAGAAGCTTAAATCAACTGTTCATGTCTTAAAATGCCTGAGCTCACCACAACATTGGAACCATAAACTGCACTCATTCACTTTTGGAGTGTAGCTCTTGATCTGTTGGGCTAAGCTTAGTGCTTAATAGCAACAGCACTTAGACTTATATACCACTGCACAGTACTTTTACAGCCTCTCTAAGCACATTACAGAGTCAGCATATTGCTCCCAATAATCTGGGTCCTCATTTTACTGACCTCAGAAGGATGGAAGGCTGAGTCAACCTTGAGCCTGGTGAGATTTGAACTGGAAAATTGTAGGCAACTGGCAGTCAGCAGACGTAGCCTGCAGTACTGCATTCGAACCATTGCGTCACCATGGCTCTAACCAAAGAACTTGGGGATCCCTATGCTAAGATATACATGTTACTTATGAGAATTGTGCATATAGAATTTATCTTTAAGGAAAAAGCTAATCTAAGGAAATAATTCTCTTTCTCTTAAATATTCTAAATTTCAATAATCTGTTATTTTGCTTTATGAGTTATTCTGTTCCTGTTCATTGTCATCGATATTTATATGCCACCTGAATTTTATCAACCGGTTTTTATTTTTTTTTAAAAAAAGATATTCAGTTATGTCAAACCAACTAATGAAACGCTGAAAATTGTTATCTAAGAAATTTAATTTTAGGATGGGTGTAAATTCTATTCATTCATTTGGAGTTTTTTCTTTCTTTCTTCCTCCCTCCCCATTCTCAAAAAGTTAAATGACAATAGTAAAAAGTATAATAGCAGAAACAGGAAAAGGAGAAAAAGAAGAAGTAGAAAAAGGAGAAGATGAAGTAGAAACAATTTTATAATTTTAGAAAGCAGATTTTTTTACAACATAAGATTATCTAGTGGTCAGTCATTATGATGGAGATGGATATGGAATTTGACTTTAAGGTATTATTTTGTTCCATCTATTAAAAACAAGTTTTGGAGACTTGTAATCAATTGCCTTTTCATAACTTGTCTCCCTTCGGGCACTTTATTCTTTCTCTTCCCCTTCCTCCCCATATACAGGGAATTTGGCGTTAACTAATAAAAAAAGATCAGCTGGAGTGAGGTTTAAGTGGGCCGTATAAATGTTAGGGGCACCTTCCAGGATGGGTTGGAGTGAAGCACCTTGCTCACTGCATCAGATGCTTGTCTTGGAAGAGTCCTGCAATTTAGCAGGAAAAAGGCTTAAATGGGAGTGAAACAGTTTAATCAGTTGATTATATGATGACAGATGAACCAGCCTGATGAAATGGAATAGCCTGTGCTGCCAAAAATGCCTTCACAAATTTCAAGGGACATGGGTCATTAATAAAGGAGATAGCTAAACTGTTAATTCTCCTCCCCCTCCCTCACCTTCCCTCCCTGTTCCCCCTGTCTTCTGTCTCCCTCTCCTCCCCCTCCTCCCTCCTGCTCCCCCTCCCGTTTTCCTTTTCCTCCTCTTCCTCCCTCCCTCTCCCTCCTCCCTCTCCCTCCTCCCTCTCCCTCTCCACCCCTCCATTATTGAGGGAAGCAGGGTAAAGTCATATCAACTGAGAATAGGAGAATAGGAAATGATCCAACCATCTGACCAGGGCGGGAATTTGAGCCTCTCATTTTCTTCTGGGTGAGGTGGGTTTCTAAAAAGGAGGAAACAGCTATATTAATCAGAATTATATAGAAAATCATGTTTAATTAGATCAGTTGATGATTTAGTGACTAATTAGATTGTTCCCCCTTCTCCTGGTCATTTAACAGGTTAAATTTCACTCACTTGGCCATCTCTGAGTGTTGAGAAATGGTGTCATTGCTATCTACGTTCTTGGTCTAAGAATAGACAAATAGACCTTGTCAAATTTGTCTAAGGTGCATATAATTCACTGTGTAGTACAACTTCTCACACTTGCAATAGTAAGTAAAATTGTAATGATTTTCATTCATAGGTTCACACATACACATATCCACCCATTCATTTTTAAGGGTTGTTTAGCCAACATTAAAGCAGAATTGCAATATCTTGGTATTTCATTCAGTAATTTTGGGTTGTATTTATTTAATAATTAAGTAATGCTATTTTAGCTTTTCTAAGCTTCTATTTTCTCTGCATCCTAGTCTTTCTACCATCTTAGTCCTCCTTCTTTATTCTGAATTTGCCCCACCACCACCACCTTTTTAGAAAAATGCTCCATGCTCTGTAATCTTTGTCATGGAAGTGGAGTCAATCTTGGTTCCTGACTTGAATAATTGTAATTCAATCCTTTGTGCAAACTCAGAAACTCAGTGCATGTAATGAAGTTCGTACATCCAACCAACCAATTTGTTCCTTCCTGCAAAAAAAAACAAAAAACCCTAGAAAAATCTTAGTACACATTTTTGGCAGGGTAATCTGAAAGTTAGGATCACTGGATATGGTTTGTTGCTTATATCTAGATGCGAGTTGCTTCCTCTTTCAGTCAATTTTTAATTGCGTATGAGGGAAGTAGAGATGAGCCATGTTTTATATGATTATATGGTGGCAGAGGTTGATTTGAGCAGAGGAAAAAAAAGTCCACTCATTCTTATTGCAGTTGCAACCACAAATATGGCTGAATGTGAAGTGCTTCCATGATGAAAGAATTTGCTGGTGACATCTCCGTTGCCTGGGAGATGTCCAGTTGGGGACTCCTTTCATGTCTCTGTGAAGTTGCCCACCAAAGTGGTACCCACTCATGTACTCATGGCTGCCTGCTTTCAAACTGCTAGGTCAGAGGAGCTGGAGTGTGTGACAGAAGCTCACCCTGCCCTGGGTCTCAAATGGAAGTCTGCTGCTCAGTGGTGGGATTCAAATTTTTTAATTACCAGTTCTGTGGGCGTGGCTTGGTGGGCATGGCAGGGGAAGGTTACTGCAAAATCCCCATTCCCTCCCCACCCCACTAACCTGCTTTCCAGCTTCGTTCTCTTGTGCAGGGCAACAAAAGAAGACCCAGCCAATCAGCTGGGACTCGGGAGGCAGAGAATAGATGGGGTGGAGCCAGTCAGGGATGGTATTTGCCGATTCTCCGAACTACTCAAAATTTCTGCTACCAGTTCTTTAGAACTGGTCCTAACCTGCTGAATACCACCTCTGCTGCTGCTGATCATCCCAGAGTTCTAACCTCATGATCCATCGCACTCCTTTCATATGCTAAAAGTACTTATATGCCACTTGATACAGCTGGAAGGTTGCTGGCCTTATCATCATTATGAATCCACATGGTTCCACTATAGATCCATATATAGGGGATTATATTGTTGTGCGGCAGCTAATCCTGGGACTCTCATTGCTGTTTCAGGAACTCATGGGATCTGGCTCCATTCAAAATGCTGGTTTGGGCTTATGAAGCCCTATCTGGCTCATTCACATGCAGATCCAAGATGGTATCTGCTGCCCAGATTTAGATCTTCTGATGCCCATTGCCACAGTAGTGTCAAAAAAAAAAAAATCAAGACAGCAGTTATAGCAACATGACTGAAAACCCATCCATCAAGGGTGTATGCATTTTGCAAAGGGCATAGCTTCAGCCACATTGCTGTAGTTGGCATGTTTGATCCCTCCTTGTCGATACCAATCCCAAGAAGAGTGAAACCAAGTGGTGGCATTCCTTTGTAGCAATGACCCATTCTTGCACCCTTTCAAAGTGAAGATCATATTGCTCTGATGACTTTGTGGAAATGGGGCATTCTTATGTGCTGACATTTTTAAGGTTACATTTTGGGGTTCTTTTATGGGACTTGCTTTGTTATGGGCATTTATTGGTTTTTGTTGTCTGCTTTGCAAACGGCCCAATGTCTCTGGAGAAGGTGGTAGATAAATCTGCATTTAAACAGTTATTTGAATTGGATGCACCGCATGAGTACGTGACTCAGAAAATGACTCATTTTCCATTTTCAGCTGTATCAGTGCCATTTGCTATATGCCTCAGGGAAGGAGGTACATAGATGCGGTTGCATCGATCCTGTTTTGTTTTACAAAACTGTGAAAGCGTTGCCTTCCAAAAATACTCTAGGTTTGGAATTGTGGAACCTTAGCTCTGCCAGTTCATACCTTGTGACCTTGAAGTGACCTTTTGACATCCATGTTCATATATAGTGACCTTTTGACACCCATGTTCATATATAAAATGAAGGTAAATTCACAGTGATGCCAAATGCCAAACTGTAGGAAGAATGGCTAAAGCAAGGTTGGAAGCAATTATGGTTAACAACTCATCTATACATATCTTTCCATCTGCAAAACCACCTAATAATTTAAGGTGAACGATGAGGAGGAGAGAGAAAGAAAAGGAGGGAGAGAGAGAGAGGGAGTGAGTTTTGGTTTCCTTTTGTTGAATGTTCCTCTGATCAGCCTTCTAACTTACTAAATTTCTTTCTTTCTCTGAATTCACTTTTAGAAGTAATTATAGGAAATTGAAAAACTGCAATATACTATGCTAGAAATTAAATTCATCGGTAAGACAGTAGCGGGGGAGCAAAGGCAATGAATGACTTATTGTGTTTTATAATCAATTGCTAGAGTGCTGAATGTAGTCTTTACAAGCCAGAACATTTATAATGTAGCTTACTTTTAATTGTCTCAAGAATTGAACTTCATGACAAGAAAGCCAAGGACATGGATAAAGGAGGGCTGGATGTTGGATTGAATCCATGCTAAGTAAATTACGCTTACTCCACAGAAATCACTTTGTCCAGTTAGCCAATATTTAAATCTCAGTGATTTTAGTGGTAACTAAATTCATTTAACTTAGTGGTAACAAATTTCACTTAACTTAGTCCACAGCTAATTTACTAACTCCTTACACTTCTAAGTATATTTTAATAATGAATACATTCAACAATAGCACTGACATTTTAAGCCCTAAACAGCTGAGGTCCAATCATCCAAGAAGCCACCTATTTTACACCATCTTTTTACTTCTTCAATCAGTGGGAAAGTTTGACTTCAGAAGTTGTGAGTGCTTCATCACTGGAGTTTTTTAAGAAGAGACAGGACAGTCACTTGTCTGAAATGGTATAGGGTCTCCTGCTTGAGCAAGGATTTGGACTAGATCACTTCTAGGTCCCTTCCACTTTTATCTATTCTAATAAATCCTCTTCTCTCCCCTCCTCTCCTTCTCCTTCTCCTCCTCCTTTGCTTCTCCTTCTTCTCTCCTCTCCCCTTCTCCTTCTCCTTCCCCTTCTCCTTCTCCTTCTCTCTCTCCTTCTTCTCTCCTCCTCCTCCTCTCCTTCTCATCTCCTCCTCTACCTCCTCCTCTTCTCCTCCCCTTCCCCTTCTTCTTACCTCCCTTCCTCTCCCCTCCCCTCTTGAGATAGATATCAAATCATGTATATTTCTCCACTTACTGAATGTATGGCCCAGTATCCTTATGAGGAGATATCCAGAATCTTTTTCTCCCTCCTCTCAGGAAGGTGGAGAGGTTGGTCATAAGTGAAGAGTTTCTTAAGGAGCTGCTAGCTGGTTGTCATCTTGGCTCCTCCACTACTTGGAATGCTATGAAAGTGTATTTCATCTCTAAAAAAGACCAAAAAGAGTATACTTAATGTCAGGGTTCTAAGTATTAGACCCATATCAAGCAAAACTCTGAGGCAAGTGGATTCCGCGAAGAATAGCTTTATTGGATATATCATATTGGCACAGATCTGGGGAAAACCAACTCTGGAGTTTCCCACAGTTTTCACCTAATTAAAAGTAAAAGTTTGTCACTTTCTCAAAACAATCAGTCACATGGTCCAATCACGGTGCTGCCTGGTTGCCTGGTGACATCACTCCACCTTACTCTGACCAGGTATATGAGAATGACCTTGGTTCCTAAGAGAAAGTATTTTGTTTTGGCTACAAAATCCCAACTATCTAAAATCCCCACTCCCCATCCCTCAGCTCCAGTGTGGCAACCCTGAAGCTGTCAAGATGGTTTCTGTCAGGTCAGCTTCAGGGTTGACACTTAACTTTTCCCTGAAGGTGTTTTCCAACAGAGAAATTATCCTGGAGATAGCAGAGTTCTGAGAAGTTTGACCTGAATTTTTCGGCCAATTCAAGGAAAGTAAGATAAGGGAGAGGAAATAATTTCAAAATGTTCCTTCCATCATATTTAGCTGAATGTATCCATTGCTATCAGTTTCCCAGGACTGACATCAATGAAAGAAAGAAATGCAAGGTTTTTGTGTTCTTCATTTTTCATTTTCCATGAAAGATGGTTGAAAGACTTGAGCAGATTCTCCCCTGAATACTGAAAATGCTGTAACAGAATCCAGAGAAATAAAGACTAGTTGAGAGAAAGTTTTTATTTTAGTTTCAGCAAGGGTTTTGCACAATAATTTCCCAGAAGGATCAAAGTCCAGCCAATATTTTTCTTTCTTTCTTTTGAAATAAATGCAACAAGTAATGATATATCAGGTTATAGATGGAGGGGAGATATTGGAGATTTATGGCCTTACTGTTCGGTTTATGCAACATTTTCTATCTGAGCTGACATGAAGCTCTTGAGAGAATAATTTGCAGTTGCTCATAGAATTGCTATTTCACAACCTCTGGAGTGTATTGAGATTGACACCTGTCAGAGCTCCATTATGACAATTTCCACTGTTGTTAAAAAGTAACCATTAGCAACCTGTATAATAGTTCCAAAAAGGGACATGTTAACCTTTCTAATCTTCAGAAGTTTAACCGTTTTACTGCATTTTCCTTCTGAATCGTAATTCAGTTCTTTTGTTTTAACTTCATTTTTAAAATGTCTCTCTTCAAAACTGAATTTTTCCAGAGCGGTTTGTAATATACTTGCAATTTAAATTGGGTTTAAATTGAGAAAATAATTTGGGAGAAAATCTCATGCAAGATTATTTGTAACTTATTTTGTTATGAACTGTGTGAATGCCCCTACAATCCTTTCCAGAGGCATCTGCAACCTCTCTGGGGTTCCCACTTTTTCATTAAATCTAAAGAGAGAAGACTTCAAAGAAAGCTCTTTCCAAGGAACTTTCTTGGCCTCTGTCTACGGGAAGATTCTTACCAAAGTTTGGAAAATTTCTACTGTCCAGTGAGAAACAGAGAGACAGCATGGACACAATTTTTCTGCCCATACATTTGATGAAAAACTGTGAAAGACCACATGTTGAGCTATAGTTATTGCTCTTTCTTTTTGCCCTCTTTCCTCAGTTTACATAGAAAAGGCAGTCAAACCATCAGCTAGCAAGTTGGAAGAGCAGGAAGGTAAAAAATAGTGAGAATAGCAATAACAGCCCTCTCTAAGCAGTTTACAGAGTTAGCATAATTGCTCCCAGCAATCTGGGTCCTCATTTTACTGACTTCAGAAGGAAGGAAGGCTGAATCAATCTTGAGCTGATCAGGACCAAACTTGAGTTGCCTACAATACTGCTTTCAAACCACTGTCCCCACAGTGTGTGCACACAGCCTCCTTCTCACTATATAATGCTCACCTTGTAATGCTGACTGTTTTTCATAGATCATACACAACAGCTAGTTCTCTTGAACAGATTTACGTGCTCCTTTTATAGGTAATACTGTAAAATGCTCCTTTTACAGGTAATACTGTTTCACTACTGAATAATGCATGCGTGATCATGACAAAAGTCTGTCTTAAGTAGTGTTTGCCTTTTCCAGGACATTGATATTTATTTATTTATTTATTTATTTATTTATTTATTTATTTATTTATTTATTTATTTATTTATTTATTTATTTATTTGATTTGCCAATTGTTTACAAGATAATAAGTATAAGTGTATACATAGTTGTGAATACATGAAATGGGTACATATAAGAAAAATAAAAGAAGAATAAGAGAAACAATAGGACAGGGACGGTAGGCACGTTGGTGCGCTTATGCACTGCAGGGTTAGTTAGTTGTGGTGGAAAAATGGCCACAGTTGGCCAAGATTGATGCTTTGTGGATTCATCCTAAAACAGATTTGCTGAAGGTTTTTTGTTTTTTTGTTTAAAGGTATGTGTGAATATATCTGGCTGAAAGGATCTGCTAAGTTCCCTCAGGAAATTACTTAGTCCTTCCACAGAGATAAATGACATTGTCAACACTTAACTGACAAACCGAACAGTATATTGATTAAGGTAATTAATAGTAAGTGAAATCTGCTTGACTCCAAATGTCTTCAGGGAGACCTTCCCACAGTTTTCTTGGCAAGAATATGGAAGTGGTTTGCTTTTAAATTTGTTCAGGTTGCTTATTTTAACTTTGTCTTACATCCCTTGGATTATCTTGTGGTTTGTCATCTGGCTACTAACCTGGTCCTGCCCTGCTTGACTTTTCAGAACCAGTGAACTTCAGCCAGCTACTGCCTTCTACCTAAACAAGGAAATGTACTTTGCTTTACTTTATTGCCATTGCACTTTACATATATTCTAAATTAAGGCATAGAAAAAATTGAGGGACTGTACTTTGAAGAGACAGGAACACGGTAGACATCTGTGAATCCTCATAATTGTATGAGAATGTTGAATGAAAGAATGAATATGAGTTTTTTTTAAAACTACATATTTGTCAAATCTGTAGAAATTTTTGTCCATTGAAAACAGCTTTAATTTGGTTAGTGTGTTGGTTGATTCATTTCAAGGTTAGAAACTACCTTTTGAATATGAAAGAGAATATTTGAAGATATATGTTAGGTTGTGCTGCTGGTTCTCTTGAACAAAGTAAGATTTACATCTGAATAAAAAAGCTCCTTTTAGGTAATACTGTGCACTACTGAATAATGTATGCATGATTATGACAAAAGTCTGTCTTAAGTAGTGTTTTGCCTTTTCCAGGACATTGATACTTAGCTCATAAAGTCTGCAAGGAGAATTAATTAACCATAGTACATCACGAATCAAGATTTTAAATGTATCCCTAGCACCTCCCTAAATAGAGATGAATCAGAGAGATATTTTATGAGCATACCTGCAAGAAATGGGACAGTTAAGACAATAAATACAATAATGGGTATGGTGGTTTGACATTGAAATGAGACACAGGGAACTGTCTCTGAGAAAAATGCCAACCCTGAGAGAACTCAGGTAGCAGTATTTATTGAGAAAAAACACAAGCAAAATATACAGTATGCATATTCAGAAAACAATGACCTCAACAGGAGATTACTTCACCAGCATGAGAACACACAATCTTGGAAAGTCCCAGATGTTACCTTGCTAGGGTGAGATCATTCAGCCACGGAAAGTCTCATGGGAAAGTTTGGAAAGTCCCATGAGAAAGCACAACTGTGTATCTTGTACCTTGAACTTTCACCCATTTTCCTATTCCTTCTAAACTGGCAGAATCAAAACAGAATGAGGCACTCTGAGCAAAGATACTCCTACCCCCACCAAGAATGCCCACATCTCCCTAGACTTACTGCTAGTATTCAAAGGCCTTACAGAAAATGATAAAATGATCAATAAAATATATTACCACATTCCCTCCTTTTTATTTATTCAAAGATAGGGGGTGTTTTAGTGGCATAGTACACAGTTCCCTCATGACCTGATCCCACACGCCGGAAGACTGAGGTACACATTTGTAATAGATTAGGAATACATTGAATAAAACAACATAATAAGATACATATAGCAATAATAATAACAACCCCTTGCAATAAGGAACGAAACCATGATCCATCAGGAAGCCAGGACCACAGACTGTCCCAGAATGATGCATTAAACCCATCGGCTCCAGATTGATGCTGAGCAATACGATCTTCCATGTCCTGAACAGTTTTTGTAATGTTTGGCTCATAATTATGTATAAAAACACAACAATGCGAATGAATTAAAGCACAAACTCCTCCTTGGGCAGCTAACATAATATCTAAAGCATATCGATTTTGCAAAGTAACTGTATGAATTTCAGACATTTCTACATTAATCATCTTAATATTCTTTATAGTATCATTAAACATAGCAACAGTAAAATTATTTAAAATATGAATATCCCTATAGTTCATAGCAATTCCCAAAGGCGGGATAAGACCTCGAGAAATTTGTGTCACAGATTACCTCCCATGGTTAGACCCGAATCCAATTCCCGACGATTTCGGATCCGAACCTCAGGAGGTAATGTATCTAACTTATAGATAACCGGAATGACAAACCCCAAAGTACATGTCCCTGACCAATTTACAGGATTTGTTGATATGCCCACAGTCCACATAAAAACCAAAACCCTTCCAACTGTACATAACCTTGTTGACTTGCTGCTTGCATCAGCTGTTTCATGTCTAGATATTGATACTGGCCAAATGCGTCAGACTCATTTTTCCCATTTACCCAAATTATGTTGTTCTCTGAACCATTTGTCCACTTAATAGTGTAATTGCAGACACTATGATTCCCCAAGAATTGTGAGTTTGTAATGTTTTGGAAACATAAATGTGCTGGAGACTGCAGTGCAGTCTTCACCTTGACCGTGAAGTTCATGGCATATGAAATGTTATGCTTTCCGGTCTGCAAAGTAGACCGATTAAATGGAACTCCATGTAGAGTCAGTCCTTCTCCCACTCTCCCAGGAAGGTGCATACACAACCAACAATTGGTGATGTTCAAGTTTTTGGCAGTTGTGCGCAAATCTTTAATGTAATTATTATCGGTCCACAAATCATCGCCCAAATCTCCGGCACGCTGAACATGCTGTCGCTGCTCTCTCCGCACCCGAGCAGCCCAGGACAGATTAGGCAGAATCAACAGGATCAGGAACCACAGATGCGCCATCCTGCTCCTCCGAAACTTCCTTCACAGGTGCCTGCGAATGATCAGGCCGAACACACCGACCAGGAACCCAACGAATTTGACCAAGATGTTCAACTGCTGCATAACCACGTCCCCACGTTATCAGCTCAGCAGGAACCCATGCCGGATCCGGAAGGAACCGCACCAACACCCGAGGTCTCACCGCATCTGTAGAAGGAGAAGAAAAATGCCTGCTGGCCGCCGCAGGGGGTTACCAGACAAATTTAAAAAATTTAAAGTATACAAAGCTAGATTTAATTGATCTTGAATCGCCGGAAGCCCCAGGAGCTTCCCTCCTTTTTTATTTAATTTAGTCAACATGGTCTTGAGCGTGGCAAATTTATGTTCCACGGACCATTGTTTGCAAAACTGATCAAAACCGGTGCTCCGATAAGCGCACCATTATCAGTTTTTAAAGTTTTAGGTGTACCAGCAACTGAAAAAGTCTTAATGCAATGATTGATGACATGTTTAACCATCTCACCTCTTTGAGGGGTAGCCATTAAAAATCCTGAGTAAGTATCCACAGTTACATGTATATATTTCCAGGGCGCAAATGGCGGATATTGAGTAACATCCATTTGCCAAATCATTGAAGGTTTCAACCCTCTGGGGTTAACTCCCATAGGGATATTCGTGCCCTGCTTTGAACAAGTTGGACATTGTTGAATTATGGCAGCAGCTTCTGCAGTAGTAAGTTTAAATTGCTGTGCCAATGCTTTAGCGTTTTGATGAAAATAACTATGACTGTCCCATGGCTGGACAGTGAGGACTGAAGTTACAGCACTGTCAGCTTTGGCATTACCTTGTGATAAAATTCCAGGCAAATTACTATGACTACGAATGTGAGCAACAAAACACACATTCACACGCTGCTCCAAACATCCTTGTAACAACAAAAGCAATCTTAAAATATCAGGTGATATTCCAGGAGACAAATAAGAACCTGCTACAAAGGGTAACAAATTATACACATACAATGAATCCACTATTAAATTAAAATCCTGATTGTGAAAATTTTGAAAAGCCAAAACTACAGCAGCAAGTTCTGCCTGCTGGGCAGACTTCTGCTCTGAAGTCACTTTTGTATGCCAAATTCCAGATTTATCTTTCCAAACACAAGCACCAAAAACTTTCCCTCCATCAGTAAAAACTGTAGGAGCATCTGATATGCCCAATGGTAGCCTTTCTTACATTTTGGGCACACTGATTTAGGACGAACACCCTGTCCCATTGATCTCTTATTCTGCTGACTTTGACCCCCTCCAGGAGCCCGACATTGCGCTTTAAAATGTCCAGGCTTCCCACAATTGAAACAATTCCCCTTTTGAGCATGTCCTGTTTGTAAAGCCAGAGCTAAAGTTTCCATGTTAAAAGACTGACTTCCTACCTTTCTACATGCATTAATCAAATCCCGATTTCTCGCTCCCCACTTGCTACCAGTGGATTTAAAATCTTTTTGCAATCTGTGTTAGCTTGTTCTACTGCTAACTTTAAAAGCAACTCTTTCTGGGCGAATTGATTATCAATTTGTCTTTCAATAGCCAATTTCAGTCTGCTAATGAAATTTTCATAGGGTTCATTGTTCCCTTGTTTGATGTTAGTAAAGGTCTTCTCACCACCTTCGCCGCGTCAGGGAGAGACCCTATGGCTTGAAAAATTATTTGTGGGAGAAGAACGAACCCCTCATCAGGCATACCATCTCTCTGTTGTTCCACTGTTGTAAAATTACCAGCTCCGTAAAGCTGATCTGGGGTAACATTTGCTGTTCCCCTCTGGACTGCCAGCTGTCTCCATTTCTGATCTAACACCAAATATTGAGCTGGAGTTAAAATCATATTCAACAGAGCTTTCCAGTCAGCCGGAATCATTTTATTTCCATAACCAACTGCTTCTAACAATGCCTGAGTATATGGCGTTCTAACACCATATTCTTTTTGCTGCTTGCTTAACTTCCCTCAAAATTCTGAGCTGTAAAGGCTTCCACTCCCCCGCGGATTTAATGCAGCATCCATGACAATTTCCACTGGATTAAGTTGAACTTCTACTCCAAACTCCACCAAATCATCTCCTGATAGTTCCCCTCTATTCTTTGCTTCTTGAATAGCTGCAGTAACTGCATCCACCTGAACCCTTAAAGGTAAACTCTTATCCTCTGACAAAGTATTGCTAGCGCCGGACAGTTCCCCAGATTTATCTGGAGGTGCCGTCGGCGGCAACAAACGATACCGCATGGTAAGCGGCAAACCTTCTTCGGGGGTGATAGGAGCGGTTGTTCATAAGTAGCTAATGCATCCATAATCACTCTCCAGGTTAACAAAATTGAAGAAGGGGCACGGGGTTCCTCGTGCAAAAATTTCCCTATCTTTTTCCAGGACTCTACTTTAATACTACCTCCCTCCGGATATGACTTAATATTTTTCCAAACATACTGTAGTAAATCCTCAATTTCTTTCTTTCCTACAGCACAACCCCTACTGCCAATTCCAAACCCAAAACTATTCCCAATGATCCCTCTCAATTCCCTGATGTGCTCTTTCTGAGCCTTCGAGAGATCTCCCCCATACTCACGAAAAGAATCTATCTTCGTCCAGCGAAGAAGATGAGGGCCCAGTCGACGTCCATGACGATGAGTATAGGATGCGGGAACGTATAGCTTCCAAGCTATCACGTCGGGGTCACCATTTATGGTGGTTTGACATTGAAATGAGACACAGGGAACTGTCTCTGAGAAAAATGCCAACCCTGAGAGAACTCAGGTAGCAGTATTTATTGAGAAAAACACAAGCAAAATATACAGTATGCATATTCAGAAAACAATGACCTCAACAGGAGATTACTTCACCAGCATGAGAACACACAATCTTGGAAAGTCCCAGATGTTACCTTGCTAGGGTGAGATCATTCAGCCACGGAAAGTCTCATGGGAAAGTTTGGAAAGTCCCATGAGAAAGCACAACTGTGTATCTTGTACCTTGAACTTTCACCCATTTTCCTATTCCTTCTAAACTGGCAGAATCAAAACAGAATGAGGCACTCTGAGCAAAGATACTCCTACCCCCACCAAGAATGCCCACATCTCCCTAGACTTACTGCTAGTATTCAAAGGCCTTACAGAAAATGATAAAATGATCAATAAAATATATTACCACAAATGGGCTCCTGGTAAATGCTTTTTAAATTTAGTCCCATATTGATCATGAAAGACAACTTTGGCATATTTCCTGACATGATTATTATGATTAAGATCATATGTAATCTAACTTTGCATTGGAAAATGTGATTTTGAGCAGTGAGCTTAGATATTCAAAACAGTTTTATTCTGCAACCATACATATTTATCCTGTGTTGTTTTAATTGTTTTCATGATCTACACTATCCTTATGTTTTTGGAGTCTGAAAGCTATGAAGCAAGTATCAATGGAAATTCTCAGTCATCCAAGTCATGATTGTCCCAAAAGTGCTTTTTTTTTTTTAAACAAATTTTATTAATTTTAAAGACAAACAAATCATCCTTAACCATTACATAAGTAATAAGTAATAAACCTTTTTCCATTGTAAATTTTACAAGTCAAATAAAACCTTATTTTATACAATAAAAATTTAAAAAAAAATTATGTGAGAATTTCGAGAAGACATGGATAGCTTAGTAATGAAAAAGCATGTTACATGGGCCTCTAAACAAACCTTAGTAACACAATAATTGTTAATGAACTTTAACTTAAAGCGGTAAGGAATACTTGTTTCATAGTTGTCCCAAAGGTGCTTTTTCAAAAGGCAACTGGACTTTGTTTTTCCTTGAAGATGTTTTGCTTCTCATTCAAGAAGCTTCTTCAGTTCTGACAGAATGGTGGAGGATGGAAGGATTTATATCAGGGGTGTCAAACTGGCAGCCTGCGGGCCAGATGTGTCACATGAGACCACGCCCACCCCAGCTCCGCAAGTGGGAAAAATATCATGAAACATCATGTGATGGAAATATGATGAGGTGAGTTTGATACCCGTCATTTATATTCTTGCAGTCATTTGGTCATTAGCACTGTTTCTGAGAGTTGTTGAGGCTACTTGGGGGAGTCGTTGAGGCTACGGGGGAGGGATATGACACCACCTATTTCCTCTTTGCCACACATTCCTTTCAGCAGTTCTAAAAAGGTTCCACAGCCATTTGCACTATTCAGGTGACCCTAAGGGAACAGATAAACCTCCAAGTGGCCTCAACAACAAGAGTGTTAATGACCAGGTAACTGCAAGGAATATAAATCCTTCCATCCTCCACCATTCAGTCAGAACTAAAGAAGCTTCTTGGATGAGAAGCAAAACATCTTCTAGGAAAAACAAAGTCCAGTTACCTTTTGAAAAAGCACCTTTGGGACAACTATGAAACAAGTATTCCTTACCGCTTTAAGTTAAAGTTCATTAACAATTATTGTGTTACTAAGGTTTGTTTAGAGGCCCATGTAACATGCTTTTTCATTTCTAAGCTATCCATGTCTTCTCGAAATTCTCACATAATTTTTTTTAAAATTTTTATTGGTTTTTAAAAACAAACATAAACAAACAAAACATAAAAACATCAAGCTATCTTCCATATGTGTACATACAGTGTGCCGGTTGGTTTACAAATTGTTTTGTGCTTCCATTTTGTAGTCTTCAATTACAATTGCATTGCATATAATCTCATATTTTCAATCAAAAATTAAATACCTTAGTATCATTATTAATCAATCATTTGACTATACTTTAATTCATTCATGTTTTACAAGATAATCATACTTTACTTAGTTTATTTTATAACAGTTCATATTATCATCCCAAATCTATCCTAAAATCATTTTGTAGATATAATAAGAAAGAAGTACATCTTTATATATTTATTATTTTACATATATTCTACATATTTCATTACTGTATTTTATTATCTAACCATTGATAGAAAAGATCCCAAATTTTATAAAATTGTTTATCCTCTTGTTCTCTAATTTCAAATGTCAATCTACTCATTTCAGCACATTCAATATTTTCTTAATGATTTCCTCCTGTGATGGTATTTTCTCATTTTTCCAGTTTTTAGCAAATACAATCCTAGCCGCTGTCAACACATTTACAATCAGGTATTTCAAGTCTTTACTATATATTTCAGGTAAAATTCCCTATAAAAATATCTCTGGTTTCAAATCTACCGTATTTGCCGGCGTATAAGACGACTTTTTTGCCCGGAAAAACATGCCTCCAAGTGGGGGGGTCGTCTTATACGCCGGGTCATCTTATACGGCGGCAAATAGTAATTGGGAAGTGCTGCAGCTGCCCGCGGCAGAGGCACTTTTGCGCACCGTGGAAACGGATCCCGTGAAGCCGAAAGGAGCAGCCAGCCTTCTCCCAGCTCCCAAGGAAACGAGGAAAACCGAGGCTGCTTGAGCGCTTGGCACAGGTCCGGCTTAACTGGACTTGGATCTCCGTCACTGCGACCAACTTTCTTAAAGCATTATCAGCCACTTTGGGGCTATGAATTGGTTTCCAGGCGCGAATTCCCTCTCGTTTCTCCTTAGAGCAGCAGCCTCCAGTCCCAGGGATCCGACAGATCGAGGGCTAACGGGATCTCTCCGCCCGTCAACCGAGGAACCGCTGGTTGCTGTGAATGAGAAATGCGCGGTTTCATTTCATCTTAGACGCCGCGGCGTCTTCACCGGCGCTTCCAAGCCAGGCGGACACGACTTTCGGCAGATCGGTTCTCCCTCCCGGAAACCCCGACGTTTAATTGATTTAAATTGCTTTATCTACCCGCGAAGAGGGATGGGAATCCGCTTCAGATCGGCATTGCTTGAATTGTAAAAGGCTCGTTCCAAAG
This sequence comes from Notechis scutatus, assembly GCF_049901735.1. Lineage (NCBI taxonomy): Eukaryota > Metazoa > Chordata > Lepidosauria > Squamata > Elapidae > Notechis > Notechis scutatus. The sequence goes on from NC_142015.1 coordinate 8,961,843, forward strand.
GAAAGCTGGTTCTTTTTGCGGTTCAAGAAGGAACCCCAACTCACTCGCAAGGGCTTTTATCGGAGAAGTCGAGGGGATAGGACCAAGAAGGGTCAGAATCGAGTTCCCACTTGATCCGGTAGCTATTTCGGGGCTTTTTCAGCCCAGCCCAGCCCAGCCTACTTCAGAAAATTATGGTGATGATAAAAAATAAGGAGTGGAAGGGAAGGATCACTTCGTGGTCCCGTCTCCGTGTTGTCAGGAAATAATTGCAAGAGAAGGTATATGGTAAAAATAAAGTGCAATAAAGGGAGCCCACCTAAAGTCACCCTTTTAATTGTCTCAGCGTCCATAGGGTTGTCTTGGGAGCAATGCGGAAATGGTTTTGCCTTTGCCACTTTCTGGGATGTGGCTTACTTCCCCTAGAGCTCTTGGTGGTCTCCTGTCCAAGTCATAAGCAGCCCGACTCTGCTCAGCATCTGAGCCCAGGAAAGATACTTGGTGTCTATTGGGGGGGTGGGGGGGGGAATAGATCTGCAAGTACAAAATAAAGGCTGCCTCCTTTTCCAGTATCGCGCGGTATCCAGCGCGGACGCGGCGGGTCATCAGCGTGGCTGCGGCGAGCATCAGCAGCAAGACAGGGGTGCCAGCCTTTTCGGCGTGACTGGCCCGTTTTGCTCGGCGGGAAGCAGCGGCGCTCCAGCCCGCCCCTTGTCTACGCAGAGCTCGCACATGCGCACTTGCGCACTAGTGCCGGTCACAGGGAGATGCAGGGGCGGGCCAGAGGCGCTGCGGCCGTACAATGGTGTCAATGACAGGTACTGTAATGGCACTAATACTAATACTAATGGCACTCATGTAATATCGGTAACAATAATAGCACACGGGTACACTTTTATACATTTTGCAACTCTCTCCTCGCCCCCTCTCCCCTTTTTATGCATACCTTGATAAATACTCCCTATTCAAATCTCTTATCAGGTCATAATATACAGTATGTCACTTGGTATTAATATATGGTATGGTACTATAATACTAGTACTATCCATAATATGGATTCAAGGGCGGACCAGACTGCTGCTAGTGACATGGAGACAGGGAGACAGGGAGGGCAGACAGGGAGCAGGGACCAATCCAATCAGGCTTTGTATACAGCCAATAGCAAACCACAGTACTGCACCATTGTACAGCATTTAAGTACAGCATAGAAAATGTCCAGCAGTCAAACCCCTATCAACCCTATTATGGCACCAGCAAAAAGAAAGAAATATGATGCAAGTTTTAAACTTAAAGTTGTAAAATTTGCCATGGAACATAATAATTGTGCTGCTGCAAGACAATATGGGGTAACAGAAAAGATGGTTCGGGACTGGAAATCAAATGAAAAAGCATTAAAGAGTATGCCAAGGGGTAAGTGTGCATTAAGAAGAGGCACCCCACACTGGCCAGAGCTCGAAAAACATGTAGCAGACATGGTGGCTCAGCATCGCCAAAATGGTTATGTGGTGACACGAAATACAATACGCTTGTTTGCACTTCAGTGGGCCAAATCTAACCCAGATTACAGCAACAATTTTAAGGCCACTATATCCTGGTGTAGTAGATTCATGGCAAGGCATGATCTGGTACTAAGGCAAAAGACAAAAATTGCCCATAAATTACCTGCAGATCTGGATAACAAAGTGGATAGTTTCCATCGATACGTAATACAACAGCGCACTAAACATGGCTATGCGTTAAGTAATATTGGAAATATGGATGAAACTCCAATGAATTTTGATATGATTGGAAATAAAACTGTCCATCAAAAAGGTGAAAAACTATTTTGATAAAAACAACAGGACATGAGAAGTCAAGTTTTACAGTGGTACTAGCATGTACAGCTGATGGCAACAAACTGAAACCTATGATTATTTTTAAAAGGAAAACAATGCCAAAACTCAAGTTCCCTGCTGGTTGTTTTGTGCACGTGCATGAAAAAGGCTGGATGGATGAGGAGGGTGTGAAACTATGGCTGGATAATGTATGGAGCAGACGACCAGGTGGTCTACTTCAAAAACGTAGTCTACTTGTGTGGGATATGTTCAGGGCTCATTTAACTCCCACCACCAAGGAAAGGCTTGCGAGAATAAAAACAGATGCAGCAGTTATTCCTGCAGGATTGACATCATTGGTACAGCCCCTGGATGTGTGCCTAAACAAGCCGTTTAAAGATCGCATTCGAGAACAGTGGAATGAATGGATGGTTAGCGGCGAAAAGTCATACACAAAAGGAGGAAACATGCGTGCTCCACAGTTGGATGTTTTGTGCCAATTTGTCATAAAAGCCTGGAATGATATTGATGCACAAACAGTAATCAAGTCTTTCAAGAAGTGTGGCATATCAAATTCATTAGATGGTATGGAGGACGATTACTTGTGGCAAGATGAAGAGGAAGCTGAAGCTGAGGCCACATCATCTGACACGGAATTACCGGTAGATCCATACGATGACTGCCTTGCAACTGTATCCCAAGATGTCGTTGATGAACTTTTCATATCAGATGACGAACAGGAGTTTGAAGGCTTTTAAAGGGAAACTGTCATGCCAGCAAACTTGCTAGGGACTTGCCCGGCACTTGCTCTCTCCCTCTATTTGTTATCTTCCTTCTATCATTGACAGTTCCAGTTTGGTTAACAGCTTAGAAAACAAACAGCATGGCAGCTCCCATAGGTTTATTGTTCCATTCAGCTTTAGTGAATTAGCCCCTGGCATTTACTATTGGCTGGTATAATACAGGATGGGGAGGGGTCTTAGCCACCCTCACACTATTTATGAACATTCCTTTGGGAGCTCAGCAAGGTCTGACGAAGGGGGCGTGTCCCCAGAAACATGTTACCTATCCCGTAGTTTTGCTGATCCAGTGTTTATACTCTTGATGTGCCTGTCATACTCCTATGTTTGTGAGTATCATTTTATCTCTGATTTATGGATCTATTAAAAAGGTTTTACACGAGGAGGTGGCGCCCGCTGTTTTTCTTCTTTTCTTCTACAGTGTGTTGCCAGAGTCCCTCTGGGTTGTGGGCTGCCTGCCTGTGTTCCTGAGAAGCATCTACCCGTCCATAGGGTCCACTTGGAGTGTTACTTGCGCTGAGGAGGAGAGGAGTGTGTTGTCTTTAGTGAATTACGTTTAATAAACTTGCACTGTTTTATGTTTACTGTACATGTTTGATAACATACAGCCTGCATGTCATAAGCATTTGAATATAAATTAACATGTTGAAATCAAATCTGAGGTTCTTTTACCTTTTATTTGGTGTGTGGAAGGTGTGCGGAAGAGGGGGTAGTCTTATACGGCGAGTATATAACAAACTCTATATTTTGAGTGGAAATGTTGGGGGGGTCGTCTTATACGCCCAGTCGTCTTATACGCCGGCAAATACGGTATATGTTTTTTTGTCATTTTTTCCAACCACATGTGGATTTTAGTCCAGTATTTTTTAGCATCCGCACATCTCACATAATTTTTATTAACTGGGAAGGCCAACTTTTAAAATGTAAAAGGGAAAGAAAATGTCCAGAAGTAGTTTTGAAAAAGAAGCTGGTTTTACATGAACAATATTTAGTGTCTCTCTGGGTGTATGTGAGCCAGATTACCATGCCTCATCCAGTTCTCTGGGTCCTGCATTTGATCTGTTCAATGCCATCTCTTGGTAGCATTTCTTCCTTTGTAGTCCTTAAAAAATATTCTATGAATTTGATACATTCCATAAGCAAAATTTGGGAGATGTGAAAAATAGAAAACCACAATTTATCCAGATTATTAGATAAATGAGAGGGATAGAACATTAACACACTGTTCAGATTGAAATCAATTGGTTTTCATAGTTATCTTTAGTGGACTGATCAGATGAAGGGAAAAGAGGAATATATAGGGCCGGGCAGGACCAGGCAGGGCCATAGGAGAAGGTAGCAAATCTCCCAACTTTTCTATGAATCTCCAATCTGAGAGGTATTCTTGACCCCACCAATTCAAATAAAGATACTGTCCATGCTGTTTTTTCTTTCCCCTCTCTATTTCTTTAAGCAGAGAAGTTGAATGTTGAATTTGTTGGATGCAGGCAAACTAACCATTTGTTACTTGAAGTTCCTTTTGGCAGCATCAAAAGAATTATTTTTTAAAAAAACAACAGATAGAAGGGACCATTTCTGTTCTCCTCTAAGTTGAGTTGGCATCTGGGCCATCTTGGTCCTGAATGATGTATCTAGTTCCATAATTACACTAAAGATGTTCAAGAGATCTTTTTTTCTTCCATGAAAGCCATCGTTTATTTATTTACTTATTCAGTAAAAGTCAGTTTGAGGTTAATTCTTATCTTTTAATGTTAAAATTTTAATCTTAAAAGCAACAAACTTTGAAAGTGTATTTAAATTAACTAGGAGGGGGCCAGAAATCCCATTCATCAAGGGAAAACAAAACAAAAGGTTTCCTGTTGCCTCCCTGTGAATTGTTCTGTTTATCTCTGTTGAAGAAGGGGCCAGAGATCCCTCCCTTCAGCATCTTTGCATCTTCACTATCTCAAAAACTCAATTTATAAAACAAGAAAGAGCTCACTGATTGTTTTCAAACAGCCCAGGAAAAGAGACCTCCTGCCAGTTTATTAGGGGTTATAAACCTATTCTCAGATATCATCAACAGCTAAGCAAAGCAATAACCCTTTACTTACTGACTCTCAATACTACTTCATTACTTTCATTATCTCAAAACTTATAACTTTCTACCTCAAGACCTATATCAAAGATTAGATAATGATATCTCCAAATCAATTTCTTTAAAATAATTAATTTTTATCAAATGATTAATTGATTTATTGTTTTATTGATTAGTATGATTGAGTGTTTAGTGAATATAGTATAATTACTGAATATCTGATTAGTAAAATCAGTGATTTAGTTAATTTAATTGACCAGTGTGTTTAGTAATTACTGTAATAAATTAGGCTGTTTGTTGCTTAGCAAAATTATTTGATTAGAATGATTTGAATAACCAATTGATTGATTGATTGATTTTAGTAATAAGTAACCTTACTTTTGATTTGTTCTCTAACATATCAATTAACATTTATTAATTACCAACATTCATTATGTAACTCTCTACCTATCACATTAACTAGCTATTGTAATTGATTAGTGTACTATTGCCCTTGACCATGCCAGCCAAAAACTCCAAACCAAAACAAAAGAAAAATATTTCTACCAATGACCTCCCAGACTCCTGCACATGTTTCAGATGTCTTGAAACCATCAATGAAAGCGAAATTTACATCAAATGCCACCTATGCGACAGTCTAGTCCACCCTGCCTGCTTAAATGCAAACAAAAGCCTAGCTGATATGGTTAAAAATTCAGATACATTCTTTTATCTATGTCCATCATGTTCTCCTAAGCTAAACAGAGTACCCTACCTGACAGAGTTGAAAGCATAGAATCACTCATTCACTCAATAGAAGAACACTTAGCAACACGTTTTGAAACAACTATACAAGCAAGCCTAATCTCTCTTGAAAAAAAATACAGCACAGATAAGTGAGTACCTATCAGCTCAAAATCAAATCCCACAACAACCACAACCACTACCTCAACTACAATCACAACTACAACCAAAAATAGCCACCAAACCACAGCCACAAACAATTACTATTCCTTCAAATAATTTCACAAATAATATCTCCTTACTCATCAGAGACACCAAGGAACATGAACAGAAATGTCCAAATGCCATCTTATTTGGTCTCGAAGACACCAATGAATCAGATGACATCACCAAAGTTTGTGATATCATAAGCAACTCAAATACAACAAACATCTCTCCTGAAGATATCATTGAAATAACCAGAGATGGCCCTGGGTGCAAATACAATGACAGTTCTGTGGCCCCAAGATTTTGTAGAGTTATATGCAAAAATGAGTCCAGCAAACGCATATTCATTCATACAATAAATGCCATTGCAAAAACTAATCCCAACCACAAAAAACTTCGCTCAAGACCAGACTTATCCATACTGCAAAGAATCCACTCCCGTGAACTCCGCACAGAACTCAAAAACTGTCTAGACAATGGAGAAAAGGACCTATACATTGACTACCATGCTGATTGTATCAAAAGAAAGTCACACAACCCACAGCTCCACATCCAACCCCACCCCATCCAATCCAACATCACTCAAAACTAGGCACTCATGCCCCTAACTACCTCTATTCCAACCACAACTGGCCTTAAATGCAAGCTACTCAATGCAAGAAGCCTTGTAAATAAGATAAAATAAAATAAAACCTAAATTTCTCCTCTTACTAAATATGGCTAAATTCAACATTATATTTGTCTGTGAAACATGGCTCAACACATCTCTCCCTGACTCCATTACCACAGTAAGAGACTATCATGTTTACCGATCAGATTGTGAAATCCGTAGAGGAGGTGGTGTTGCTATCTTCTATAAAAAGTCCCTACATCTAAAAAACATCCAAGTTACCCAGGAGCTTGCTATTCCTGAGACCATTGAACTGTCCTTAAATATCACATTTCGGTTCTTACTATGTTACAGAGCACCTGATTATGACATTGAACATGAAAACAAGCTAAATACGCTACTAAGATGAGCAGCATGCTGCCCAGACACTTTTATCTTTCTTGGTGACTTCAATCTACCTCATATTAACTGGACCCTTAACGAATGTACAACTGAACCCACACATGCAACCTTCTAGAATGCAGTAACAAATCTGGGACTAGAACAACTAGCAACCAACAACACTAGACTAAAGAAATGCCTCGATCTCATCTTCAGCAATAGTTTGAATTCAATTTATGGAATACAAATTAAAGAACTCTTTTCCAACAGTGACCACAACATGATTGACTTTTGTCTCAACATACGTCCACACAAAAATCATCACAATGACGGAATCCCCAATTATAACATCAAAAAAGGCAACTATGATCTTATAAACAACGATCTCTCATCCCTTGATTGGCAATTTCTATTCTCTGGATGCAATACTGTAGAAGACTATTACAACATATTTTTACTTGAAGTCAAAAGAGTCATCAAACTATATATACCATTAACAACTCCCAAAACCAGAAAAAAACAAATTACCCACAACAATAAGGAAACTTCAATCCAAAAAGAAATCACTTTGGCGGAAAAACAAATCTGGTCAAATCTGTTGCCGACTTCAAAAGCCGATACAAAAATTTATGCCACCAGATAAAAACTGAATGCACCAATTATCACATTAAACAAGAAGAAAACCTTCTACGCACCAATTCCACCAGTGCTTTCTACAATTTTGTAAACAACAAACTAAAAGACTCAAGGTCCATCCCACTCCTGAAAGGACCTAATGGTAAAGACTGCAACGATGACACTATTAAAGCCAACCTGTTTAACACATTCTTTGGCTCAGTATTTGTAAACAGCAATGGATCAGGCCCAGTATTTCCTAGTCGAAGCACAGACAACTACAATGATCTAATACATATTGATTTTACAGAAGACAATGTTGAAAAAGCACTACGCAATCTAAAACCATCTCTATCTATTGGACTGGACATAATATATGCATACTTCTTAAAAAAGCTATCCACTGCCATAGCCGAACTTCTAAGCATAATCTTTGAAAAATCTTTCAGGACCAGCTCCTTACCAAAACTATGGTCACAAGCCATGGTCATCCCCATCTTCAAAAAGGGAGACCCCAGCCTACTTGAAAATTACAGACCAATCTCTTAATGCTGCGTCACCTGTAAAGTCATGGAATCAATTATTAACCAATCTATCATCCTCCACTTAGAAACAAACAACCTACTCTCTAATAAACAACTTGGTTTCAGGAAAAAACTATCATATAATCTGCAACTCTTACACTGCAAAAACATATGGACTACATAACTCGATCAGGGCAAAGCAATAGACGCAATCTACATAGACTTCTGTAAAACCTTTGATTCAGTGGTACACGACAAACTACTCCTAAAACTAAAATCTTATGGACACCTGCATAAGTGGATAGAAGCATTCCTGTCAAACAGACAACAAATGGTCAAAATTGGGAGCGTCCTATCAAATGCTTTACCTGTCAACAGTGGTGTCCCCCAAGGCAGTGTTTTAGGACCAATTCTCTTCATACTCTACATAAATGACCTTGGTGATCATATTAAGAGCAACTGTGTCCTTTTTGTTGATGATGTAAAGCTATTCAACACCACAGACAATACTGCTACCTTTCAAAAAGACCTTGACTATGTATCAGAATGGTCAAACTAATGGCAACTTCAAATCTCAACAAATAAATGCTCTGTCCTACATATTGGCAAAAAAAATCAGAAAATAAAATACAGGCTGAATAGTCAAGACCTTGTTGATGATCCAAACTCTGTCAAGGATCTTGGAGTACTCATCTCTAATGACCTAAGTGCTAGAGCCCACTGTAACTACATAGCCAAAAAGGCATTATGAGTTGTTAACCTAATCTTATGTAGCTTTTTCTCTGGTAATATTACACTAATAACTAGAGCATACAAAACATTTGCTAGACCTATACTAGAATACAGCTCATCAGTCTGGAACCCACATTACGTATCTGATATTAACACAGTTGAGAAAGTCCAGAAATATTTCACAAGAAGAGTTCTCCACTCCTCTACTCGTTGCAGAATACCTTATGCCATCAGATTTCAAAATTCTAGACCTATAAAACCTAGAACTATGTTGCCTTCAGTCCGATCTAAGTATAGTATATAAAATCATATATTGCAATGTCCTACCTGTCAATGAATACTTCAGCTTCAACCATAACAACACAAGAGCAAATAATAGAATCAAACTCAAGGTTCATCGCACCAAACTTGATTGCAGGAAATACGACTTCAGCAACAGAGTGGTCAACATCTGGAATACTCTACCTGACTCTGTGGTTTCTTCCCCAAACTCCAAAAACTTTAACCGTAGACTGTCTACTATTGACCTCACCCCTTTCCTAAGAGGTCTGTAGGGGGCGTGCATAAGTGCACCAACATGCCTACCGTCCCTGTCCTATTCTTTCTTTTATTTTTTTATTTTTCTTATATGTATCCATGTATTCATAACTATGTTTTTACTTATACCTATTATCTTGTAAGCAATTGACAAAATAAATAAATAAAATAAATAAATGTTGCTACAGCAGCAAAGTTTATTGTTTTTTTTACTTGCAACTTCATAACTTTGCCATCCAGTGTGGATGAACAGCATAAAGGATCATCTTGCCATTTTTCTAACTGTTCAACTCCCAGCTGGGTCTGTGTAGTCATTTTGGACCACCCATTTTGGTCTCTAAATTGCTTCTCTCCTAAATCCTAGCTCATTTTTCATGTATTCTTGCTGCATTTGAATGAGTAACGACCAAGTTCCTTTTAACTCCTTTTCAAGTCTCCGAGTCAGCAATATTGTGCTATATAACATTTTAAAAGAGGAACAAGAAAAAAGTTTTATGAGCCTAGACAATTTATTGGATTTGGTCAAGAGATATCATTTCCCATTACTTACTGACTATATATGTTGCTTAAATCATTCTAAAGCAGTGACATCTATAAGATCTGTGGCCCAGTCCTTGAAATGCTTGAGAAGAGGGATCTCCTGCCTTGGCATAAAAGATTCCTTAAGGAGGGCATTCAATAGATGGATACAGATACAGATTAACAGAGTTGGAAAGTACCTTGTAGGTACCAGCAGACCCTACACCATTTTTGACAGATGGCAGTCCAGTCTCTTCTTGAAAACTTCCAGCAATGAAGTTCCCACAACTTCCGAGGGCAACGTCTGTTCCATTGGTTGATTGTTCTCCCTCTCAGAAAATTCCTCCTTATTTCCAGGTTGAATCTCTCCTTGTTCAGTTTCCATCCATTATTCCTTGAATGGCCTTCAGGTGCATTGGAAAAGAGCTTGACCCCTTCCTCTCTGTGGCAGCTCCTCAAATATTGGAAGACTGCTATCCTGCCTCCCCTGGTCCTTCTCTTCACTAGACTAGCCAGGCCCAGTTCCTGTAACTGTTCTTCGTATGTTTTAGCCTATAGTCCCCTAATCATCTTTGTTGTTCTTCTATGCAGACTTTCTAGAGTCTTTTTTATAGTGTGGTGACCAAAACTGGATGCAATACTCTAGGTGTGGTCTTACTAAGGCTTTATAGAGTGGTATTATTACCTCCCTTGATCTTGATTGTATCCCTCTGTTAGTGCAATTTAGGATTGCATTGGCTTTTTTGGCTGTCATTGCACACTGTTGGCTCATATTTAATTGGTTGACATGGTATAATTAAGAATGTCCTTATTTTTGTGACCAGTTCACTGGATGACCAGTCATTCAGCAGGAATACAGGGGAAATGTCACAGATACAGACCTAAGGCAGGTGTGTCCAACTCATGGCCCATGGACTGCATTCAGCCCTGGACAGCTAATAAATGTGGACCAACAAGATCGTAAACTTATTTTATATGATTTATATGCATTAACTATCATGGTGCAGTCCTAGAATTACGACCACAATTGAGCCCCAAAGTGAAACATTTGTTAAGTGAATTTTGCCCCATTTTATGACCTTTATGGCCACAGTTGTCAAGTGAATCACCATAGTTAGTAATATGGTTAACTGAATCCAGTTTCCCCATTGATTTTGCTTGTTGCAAAAGGGGATCACTTGACCTTCATTCACAGCAACGGTCACAAGTACGAACCAGTTGCCAAGCATCTGAATTTTGATCACACGATCATGGGGATGCTACAAAGGTCGTAAGTGTAAAACATGGTCATGTCACTTTTTTCAGTGCCATTGTAACTTTGAATGGTCACTGAATGAACTGTTGTAAGTTGAACCCAAGCAAGGGAAAATATTGGACACCCATGACCTAAGGTATATAGCATTAATGGTCCCCGAGATACCCTGATCCCAGTCTGTTTGAAGTAAGGGTGCATAACCTGACTTTCTAAGCATAGCTGGATGATGCCTTCCATTAACAGCCATGCTAAATGGGGGTTCCTGATTATTGCACTACAACAAGCCTAATCCCATCATTGATTTAGGATTTTTGAAGGGAAGCATTTAATAGGGCCTAGAGATGGATTGGGTCCATAATGGTATAGAGATTAAACTTGCAAATTCTACTTTATTATACATAGGAATGCTCAGCTAAACCTGATTTAGGGTCAATTCAATTTTATCTCAAAGTCTGAGAATTGCCCATGTGGTAAATCTGTGTTGTTGGGAGGTTTTTTTTTTTTTTTTGCAAATCAGAAGTTGAGATCAAATAATTATATTTTTCCAACTTTTTGACACTTCTACTGTTATCATTCATAATGCTTCAAAATTACATGGACAAAATGTGCAAGTTAATGCCACAATCTTGTATTTTAATTGTTAAGTCCTGATATTTTACAATAGTTCCAAATAATGATAATGGTTCCTTCCTCTTCCCTTTCTCCCTCTATAAATGTTTCCAAGACTGCTTTGTCTCTGGCCATTAGACCAAGCATTAGTCTCTCTCTATGTTGGACCCCTTCTGAAAATTAGAGGAATAGGATGAAGAAACAGGATTTATTGCAATAATCCATATTTATTGGACAGTTCGTTATCCACAATTTGGATTGCAACTTTGCTTCTTGCCTTTAGACAGAGAAGATAATCTTTTTTTTTGGTCATATCTGTAGGACTTTTTTGTACTTTTCATTCCTTTATTTTTTTTATTATTTTTTTTTGTTTTTTTATGGTAAATACTACAGCAATAACTTATTTACTGTAAGTAGTTGTAAGTAAGTAAGTTGTACTACTTACTGTAATTATGTTGTACTACTTACAATGACTGTTGTTAGTTGAGGATTACTTGTATAAGTATGTTTGAATTATTATATTTGACAGGTTTTAGTGTCTTGAAAGACCTTGGGTATAGATTTCCACTGATGTCTTGTCCTCTCAATCTACCATTTAAAATATGACTGTGTCTAATAAAAGGATAAGCTCTGATCATTCAGTTGGTTGGCCATACTTAAATTTTCTCTGCAGATGAAATGTTAGAATTTTGGGTTCATTCATTAACTCACTTGGGTGATTCATGTTAGCTTTTTTTGCTGATGAGTTGGAATAGTATTTCTATTATAGCATTGTAGTAAGACTTCCTCAAAAATGATTCTGATGATCTATCACCAATATGATCAGTAATCATGCGGATTTGGTTATTTCTCGGGAATCTATACAAATTAATGCAGTTTAAATAAATAAATAAACTCTTACCTACTCCTTTGATTCTTCTTCTTCTTCTTCTTCTTCTTCTTCTTCTTCTTCTTCTTCTTCTTCTTCTTCTTCTTCTTCTTCTTCTTCTTCTTCTTCTTCTTCTTCTTCTTCTTCTTCTTCTTCTTCTTCTTCTTCTTCTCCTCCTCCTCCTCCTCCTCCTCCTCCTCCTCCTCCTCTTGTAGAAAAAACTCCATCCATCCAGTTCCAAACTGAAAAAAAAATCAAAGATCCCACCTGCATGTTCATAATGGAATAGGTATAATATCCTCTCTTCTATCCATCTCTCTAATCCAATAATAGCTTTGTGGAAAATATGGATGGTTAAGGGATATTATGGCATTTCAGCCAAGCAGAGGCCTGGTGTGTGTGTTTAAATGGGACATTTCATTCAATAGAAAGTGGCTGGATGAATCATTGGCTTTTTTTCACAAAAAGTGCTTTGCAAAATATCCTTTAATTTAATGACAGAAACAGCAAAATTAATTTTCTTATTTCTTCACTGTCAAAATTTAAATCAGCCAGCAGATCAATGATGTTGCATTCTGGGATAGCTGATGGTAAATTACTCTGTGGAATTATGGTTCACTCTTTCAACAAGGGGATTGCCCTGTATATCAACCCTGTCAATAAAATTATCTGTTATTTGTTCCTTCACCTGGAAGTGGATTATTGTTCAATAGAAATAAGACAGATTTTAAAGTTCAGACATTTAACTGAAAAATATCCAACAGGAAAAGAATTTTTTTAAAAAACACACGATGAAGAGAAATTTAATCATTTTAGATTATAAACTTAGCTAGTTTGGTTATTGCTCAGGGATCCATATAAATTAGTGCAGTTTAAATAAACAAACAAACACACACACACACACACACAAATATACATACATACATATATTAAGAAAACAAATACATATATTCCTACCTATTCCTTTGAGTCGTCTTCTTCTTCTTCTTCTTCTTCTTCTTCTTCTTCTTCTTCTTCTTCTTCTTCTTCTTCTTCTTCTTCTTCTTCTTCTTCTTCTTCTTCTTCTTCTTCTTCTTCTTCTTCTTCTTCTTCTTCTTCTTCTTCTTCTTCTTCTTCTTCTTCTTCTTCTTCTCCTCTTCCTCCTCCTCCTCCTCCTCCTCCTCCTCCTGAAAAAAACAAGCCAATTTTTAAATAAAAAATTGGACTGAAAGCAATGTAACCCCTACTTAGTACTATTTTTTTTTTTAAAAAGCATGTGTGTTAAATCAGAAATGTATATCATTATGATACAGATGGTTATAAAATATAAGAACAAAAGAGATCTGGATTTAATTAATAGCCTGCCAAGTCCACCATTCTGTTTCACACCATGGTCAATCAAGAAGGCTACAAACATGGACATGCTCCTTTTCACTATAGTTCCCTGGCAGATGGTATTTATGACGCAAAATTTTTAATTTTGTATTCCTTCAAGTCATTTTTTGACTTCTGGTGACTGCCTAGACAAATCCCTGCAGTTTTCTTGGCACTTTTTTTTTCAGAAGTGGTTTCCTTCTGCCTTCTTCCTAATTTACGATATACTGCCCATTATTCCAAGATAATATAGAACCATAAAAACTAATAACCACTGATTGGCTGGTTCTCCACTGTTTTCAAATTCCTTTCTTCCAAGTGGCTATAATGGTGACCATAAAGATCTCTGATGATTGTGAATTCTATCATCTAACTGAGAGTTGGATAAATAATTACTTCAGCTTTAATCGTGACCTCAAATTCCAGATTGTGAACTCCCACACCATTTCTTCTATATTTTTTGGTACTGTATGCAAAATGCACCCTGGAGGCTCTCTAATGGACATGAATCAGATCCTCATCCCAATTCCAAACACATTTATTCAGATGGATTAATTGGAGACTAATGGGATTCTTCTCCCCATTCCCATCACACTTTTTAAGCGTTGGGAATTTCAGACTTAAAAGGGAAATTCCTTTTTTAGTGTGACTCATTATAGCAACATGTTTGTGTAGTCTGAGCAAAAGTGATGGCTGATACTTCATTTTTATTCATTTCTCTGGTCTAGCTTAAAACACTGGGATTTCCTCATTTGCAAACATAGGTGTTTATAAAGTGATGTCATTGGTAAGTTTTGGAATAATATTTTAGTACAGGAGAAATTATGTGGCAGTATGATTTTTTAAAAAAAATATTGCAGACGACATGCAGTTATAGATTTCATACTTGGAAGAGGAGTGTTTAGCTTGAATACTGAATATAAAATGGACATATTAGGAGATGTTGCAAATTCTTTTGCACATATTTGCAGGGGTGGGATTCAATTTTTTTAACAACCAGTTCTGTGGGTGTGGCTTAGTTGGTGGATGTGGCTTGGTGGTCATGTGACTGGCTTGGCGTGGCCAACTCAACATCACTCACATCGAGGCACGCATCTCCTCGCCTGTCCTCTCATGACTGTAGGGATACTGCAACAGTCGTAAGTGTGAAAAATGGTCATTAGTCACTTTTTTCAGTGCCATTGTAACTTTGAATGTAGTAGCAAAGGAGGGGGAAAAACAGCAGAGAAGTTCCTGAGACAGGAAGTCTAGTCCTGCCAAGAATGTAATAAGAGTTAACGGAGAGACAGTTTCTGTAAGGAACACCAGAATGTTTCCTTCCTGCCTTCCTTACAGGATTAGCCCAGTAATTTCTTCTAACAGCCGGTTCTCCGAACTGCTTAGAATGTTAACAACCAGTTCTAGCGAATAGGTGCGAACTTGTAGAATTCCACCCCTGCATATTTGGATAGATTCATAGAAAAAATGATGCACATACTGTATTTTCTTCTTAATTTCATGGAGAGATGGAATACATTTAGGACTGAATACAATCAAAATTGACATAGGCAGGATTTTTTTATAACTTGGGCTGTGTTGTGTTGTTAGAGCCATGCTGTTCTCTTTTGATTGCATAGTACCAATGAAAAACATTGGTATAAATGCATCAAAGATGAAACTGATGCCATGCTAGAATTTTTCAATTTTTTTATCCCCTATGATGGAAGGCTCTGTTTTTCTTTTTAGTTTTAGGCTGCTTAAAATTGTCTGTTGTTTTTGAGGTTACTTTGTTGGCAAAAAGTGGTAGAGGATCTTAGTGTTGGACTTCTCTATTGCACATCTTTCCACCATTTTGTCACTTTTTAAAATTTAAAAATCATATAAGAGAAGTTCAATCATGACACCAATGTTAGGATTTTCTTGAAGTGTGAGGTCCCAAACTGGGAAAAAAACCTTATGTTTTAAAAAGAATGGAAATCTTATATGGACCTTTTGCTGAAAGAGGAAAAGACTGAAATTTATAGATTGTGGATAAGAATGGTTAAAGGGGAAGAGAGGGGAAGAGTAAGAATCTAATTACTTAATAAAAAGAAAGATGGAAATGATCTTCCTTTCCTTTCCCTTCCCTTTCCTTGTGGCTTGTAGTCTTTCTGGTTTTTCTCCAATATGCAAATACACACAGGTGCTTTAATTTAGAGAAACACCACTTCTGTTTATCTCACAACAACAGGTTTTGGCTATGACACATGAATTTTCCCTGGTCCTTACAGCCAAGTATGGTGACATCCTCATGAAGATTTGGGCTTTGTAGGGACTTGTTCTTTTGTCTCTTTTTCTTCCCTTTCCTCCTCTATTTATTTGTTTAGTTGATTTTTTTCCCCCTAATCATTCTGGGCCACCCTTTCTCTTCTTTAATAATTGCACATTATTATTTCATGAAAAAACAACAACAGAAATAGGCTTTCCTACCTGAGCAGCATTCAAATTCTCCTTTAAAAATGCCATCAGGGAGAGGAAATGCTCATTAAATTCACAATAGCAACATATTTTGACTTATTAAGAGTTTCAGTGTTACTATATGAGGCATTTCAGATAATTCCCCCCAAGAGGCATACAAAGTAGAAATACGTTCTCCATTAAATCACATAGGGAACTGCACTTTTGGATTAGACAAGGAAAATGACCTTAATCCAGATGAGAAAAAAAAAAACCCATTAACTACTTCTACAATTTTGGTCTGACCTCTGCCACTTGCTTCTTTACCAGAGTAGCCATTTTTTTTAGAACACTCCATTAAATCTGCCAAATTACCTCAGAGAAAGTCCCATTGGATGTAATGAGTCTTACTTGTGAATAAAGATACATGGGAGAAGACATTTGTAGAAAGGAAAAGAGATGAATGTTTACAGTTTCTCCATTCCACATTGGCACGTATGCATTAATAATTCTTAACTCTCTGCTTAGAAGGTTAAGAATGGTTTTATGTAACAATTTACAGCAAGAAAGAGAATAAAAATCAGCAGAGAGAAAGCTACTTTTGCACAGTGGCTCAAGTGGAAAGAACACTGGGTGAGAAGTTAGCGAGCCCATGTTCGAGACCCAAGAGCTACCGTGGGGCAGGGCTGAGCTCTCATCCTTTATTTCAGCTCCTGCCAGAGACATAAAAGGATCTCAAACTTGGGCTTGCTAACTTCCTGCCCAGTGATACATAAAAGCATTCTGCCCAAACTGGGCATCCTCAGGGCAATGGTGATGTCATTGGCTATTGCCCCGATACTTGTGACATGAGTGCAAATAAGCAGGTGAAGGTTTTATTTTCAGTACAGGTGGTCTTTGACTTATGACTGGTCACTTAACGACTGCTTGAAGTTATAATGGGCCTACCAAGAATTACACATGACCTATTTTCAGAGCTACACTGTCCACATCCCATTTTGTGTAATTGCATTTTTGGTACTTGGCAACTGGTTTCCCTGTATGACTTTTTGCAGAATCCCATGAGATCTGCAATGGTTATTATTTTTTTTTGCCAGTTTTTGGCATTTATTTATTTATTTATTTATTTATTTAGTCAAGTATAAACATGATTATTAATACATGAAATAGATACAAATAAAAGGGAACATTAAGACAGGGACGGTAGACACTCTGATGCATTTATGCAGGCCCCTTATAGACCTCTTAGGAATGGGGTGAAGTCAACAGTCTGAGGTTAAAGGGTTTGGATTTAGTGGAAGAAACCACAGAGTCAGACAGAGTATTCCAGGCATTGACCACACTGTTGCTGAAGTTGTATTTCCTGCAATCGAATTTTCTGCTGTTTACCCTGAGTTTGTATCTATTGGGTGCTCGTGTATTGTTGAGGTTGAAGCTGAAGTAGTCATTGATGGGTAAGACATTGTAATGGATAATTTTATGTAGTATGCTTAAGTCAGACTGAAAACGGCGTAGTTCTAAGTTATCTAAGCCTAAAATTTCACATCTGGAGGCATAGGATATTCTGTTGCGAGTAGAGGAGTGGAGGACTCTTCTTGTGAAATATTCCTGGACTCTCTCGGTTGTATTACTTCTTATTATTACATTTACTGCTGGAAAAGAAATTGTCATTCGAGGAAAATGCTTTCATTTGATGACCATGACATTTGCTTAACAATATAAAAAAAACTAGGTAATTTCCAATCTGGTCACATGATGCCTTGACTTAGAACTCAATTATGGTCATAAGTCGAGAATTCCCTGTATTCTTCTGTCAGCTGTATGTCTGTTGAGCAAGGTCCAAGATGATCAAATATCTTCTGCATGAGGTTGTTCAAATTGAAACATTTATCAATCATACATTAGGATAATTTCATCTATCAAACAATATATCGAAGTTTAAAAAAGTGTTAAGCTTTCTTTCTTTAAAAAATGATGCACAGTTAGATTAAAAATCATATAATCCTGAAGCATGAAAGAGAAAATGCATATGGGTAAATGTGATTTTAATGCTTTGTGGCAGTGGTGGGATTCAAATATTATTGCCACCAGTTTGGTGGGCCCAACAGCAGAGCCAGCAGAGAAGTGGAGAGAGCTGGTTCGGTCTCCACTGCTCATCACTCCTACCGGCTCTCCAGAACCGGGCAGAACCGGTCGAATATCACCACTGCTCTGTGGGATGATAAGGTTTAACTAACAATATTTTAGAAATGGAGAGAGTTAATGTTGGGCAATCAATCTTAACTTTCTTCAACTCTGTGTCCTAAAAAACTCCAGAATGTTGTTTTCTTCTTCCAAGAACTCTTTATTTTTTTCAGACTTGATTTTAAAGTGTTGTGGAAGTTTCCCAGAAAATTCTTGGAATCACAATTATTAGCTATAAAGCTGCCATATCTGGATCCACATGCATTCCTGAAACACATCTTTAATATAATAATAACTTGTGAAATCCTCTGATAGTAAATTGGAATAGGATAGGAGATTGTGAAATAAATTCCATTGGAAATATATTGACTTGGGAATCATATACATTTGCAGTCCTAGGCTGTATTAACAGAGGTATAGAAACATGATCACGTGAAGTGCTAGTACCACTTTATAATGCCTTGTTAAGACTACACCTGGAATATTGCATCCAGTTTTGAATGCCACGATACAAAAAAGACTTTGATATTCTAAAAAGAGTACAGAGAAAAGCAACAAAGATGATTGGGGACTGGAAGTTAAAACATATAAAGAACAGTTGCAGGAATTGGGTATGTCTAGTTTAATGAAAAGAAGGACTAGGGGGTGACATGATAGCAGTCTTCCAATATTTGAGGGGCTGTCACAAAGAATAGGGGGTCAACTTATTTTCCAAAGCACATGAAGGCAGAACAAGAAGCAATTGATGGAAACTCAAGGATAGAAGCAACCTAGAACTAGTGAGAAATTTCCTGACAGAACAATTAGTTAATGGAATGACTTGTCCCAGGGGTGGGATTCTACCGGTTCTGCCTGGCTCTGTAGAACCGGTAGCTCTGAAGAGCAGCAGACATAGAACCGGTTCTATGTCTGCTGCTGTTTTGCCCCCCCCGCCCGCACAGGCTCTTACCTGACCTTTATTTCCTGCTTTTTCAACCTCAGCTGTTGTGCGAGGCACAGCTGCGGTTGAAAAAGCAGGAAAAAAGTGCTTTTTCAAACGCTGCTTCCCTGCACGCAGCGCTGCTCAGCTGTCCAGGCAGCAAGCTGACTTACACGTGCAGGGAAACACATTGTAAATCACCGAACTGGTAGTTAACCCTGTCGGATCCCAGCCCTGCTTGACTCCTGAAGTTGTGGGTGCTCCAATATTCAAAGTTTTTAAAAAAGAGATTAGACAGTCATTTGTCTGAAATGGTATAGGATTTCCTGCCTGAGTTGAGCAGGGGGTTGGACTAGAAGACCTCCAAGGTCCCTTCCAATCTGCTATGTTATTCTTTTATTCATAGACACAACCTCTTAATCACAAACTTACATATATACACTTTGATGAAAGATCACTTACAGAGCACATCTTTGCCATGACAAAAGTCTTAGTTTCAGTGTTCAGCATCACCAGATGGTCTTTAAGGATTACTGAAATCTTCAAGAGCTGTTGTTAATCACATTTCTCCAGTGCTCAGCCTTTAAGTGCTAAAAAAATGCAAGATGTAATGGGTTTAGAGTACTTCTTGAAGAAGAAAAACTGACACACTTATGGACCTTTAAAAGCTTTTAGCAGAGTGAGATAAGAGAGGCATGAGAGAAATTTAAAGAATTCTGTGTGGAGTACAAAATATATACACAGATAAGTTTAGTCTAACATTTTTTTCAGTATTAGAAGTCAGGCTCATCCAGAGAAACAGCAGATATGAAAAAAAAAGAAATATAGGAGGATTCATTTTACATAATTAAAATGATGGAATTTGCTACTTTTGAAATTTCTAATGATCATCAATCTAGATGATTAAACGGAGGGCTAAACAAACTCATAAAGACCTGGATTTTCAATGGCTGCACATTATGTTTTTCATGTGGATAGTACATGTACTTGCTTCTAGGAAGTGATGATAGAAGGTATGTGTCATCATGTTTAAGACTGAAACTGAAATGCATCTGATTGGACACTGGTTGATGCTGAATGTTGGCTTAGGTGACATTCTGACATAATCTAGTGATGTCCTGTGATCAATTTTGTTTGTACTTTCTTTTACTCTGGAATAACATTTCTAACTTAGTTGACATTGCATTTTATCACCCATAATTCAGCCACTTATAGGAGTCTATGAGATCTTGCAGGTAGAAGATGTTGATTTGAACCTTCAAAGATTTACAAGGACTCAAAAGAGTGTCCTCTGAGACCATTTCTGTTGCTATGATATTCTACAACTGAAAAATCAATTGTGATCACTCACTGAAGGGTGTTAAAATATGACACATTCCTCATAAAAACATAGATTTGTGGAAGTTGGAAGGAAACCTGAAAGCCTTCAGTCTCCTTGGAGCCTCTAGAATTAAATACTCAACATAATTAGCCAAATGTTTGCTATGTCATGCAACTGAACCCTATGTTCAGTACAAACAAGTTTGTCTTTCTAGTGTAATGGCTACAGAAATAGATATATCAGTCATTAAATTATTCTAGGTTCCAGGCCAAATCCCTTTTGCTGTTTCCTCTATATCAGACTACATCTCCCAGGGACCAGTGCTTTCTCTTTTGTTGTTTCCAGACAAGGCTGCATGTAAGAACATCACTGAGAAAGGAAAAATCAAGGAACACAGACTGAAGACTAAAGAGATTGGAACTGGTATAGAGGACCAAAAATGGATGACCTTTTCAAGATACAGTGCTCACTTACTGCCTTGTTTCAGTGAAAATAAATCAGCTGCTACCATTGTAATCTCAGCTAGAATTATTAAAAGCTGCTTTACTTTATCAAACTTTCAAGCTTTTGCCTTGCTTATGAAAATGCAATTTCAGAACTACAAAACAACAATCTTTTGTTGGTTGATCGCTGGGATTACTATAATGACCTCCTGATAATAACAGAATAACAGAGTTGGAAGGGACCTTGGAAGTCCAACCCTCTGCTCAAGCACAAAACCCTGTAATATTTCGGTCAAAGGGATGTCTAATCTTTTCTTAAAAGTCTTCAGTGATGGAACAGCCACAACTTCTGGAGGCAACCCATTTCACTGGTTAATTGTTTTAACTGTTGGGAAATTTCTCCTTAGTTCTAGCTTGGTTCTCTCGTAAATTGATAGTTTGGAGTCCAGGTTATTATTATTTTTTCTAGGTGAGGTTTTTAAAAATATTTACCTCTATAAAATCCACCTGAAGAGTTTTGTTGGGACAAAAAAACCCAGTGAAAAATAGTATTTTGATGAATGAATAGTTTGCCAGCTCATTTTGCTGGATAATATGGAGTGGGAGGGCCAAAGGTCCCCAACTTCAATGCTCCCATTGCTTTTGATGCTGTATTTTAATTTCCATATAATGGAAAGATTTCAATATTCATCATTACACAGCATTTCTTCCTTGAGCATAGTTTGCCTACTATTTGCCCCCAAAACTGGAGTTACTAAAAAATGTGGAATAGGATAAAATAATAATTGAAATGAGAGATCTTGTTACGTTTTTCTGCTGTTTTGGCTAAATGCATG
This sequence comes from Notechis scutatus, assembly GCF_049901735.1. Taxonomy (NCBI): domain Eukaryota; kingdom Metazoa; phylum Chordata; class Lepidosauria; order Squamata; family Elapidae; genus Notechis; species Notechis scutatus. The sequence continues at coordinate 8,983,564 of NC_142015.1, forward strand.
ACAAGTTTTGATTGGCTATATAATATGTGAATCCTACCCACACCCAGTTTTTCCCAATGAAGATGTGGGGGAGAAGTATAAAACAAGAAGAACATCTCTTAAAGTTTTAAGAACAAGGATCATTTTGTGACCTCCATTCGCTTTTTTTATATGTTATTGAAAGCTATTTTTTTCAAATTAATATTGAAAGATAAGAATCTGTTTCCAAATTAAGAAAATTGGCTGTAGGTACACCAAATGCTGATTAAATTTTGAGGCACACAGAGCAGTAACCCCTGTACATATTAAGTAGTTTAATTTGAAATATTCCATGATACCTTGGTAAAAGTTAACAGACGGTTTATGCTTGATGAAAAATGGTGTATTTCATGAAGAGAGAAAGGCTGTTCATTAGTTTTTGGCTTCTTCTGCATATGCATAGATTGTTTTATGTTACAGAGACCAAAAGTGTGTTTAGAAAGACTTAGGAAATCATTTATTTTATCTAAAACCAAACTGGCTGATTTATTTCCAGAGAAGGTTGTTGATAGAACTGTTAACTTGCCTACAAATTCCTTCTTAAAGAAAATTCTAGGATGGAAACTGCTGTCAGGATTTCCAGAAACATCACGTGAAAAAGAAAAATATGCTATCTGTAAAAAATCAAATACCAGCCTAGTTTTTGAGTAAAAAAGGACTGAAAACAAAGAAGAAATATCCAGTGATTGCAGTTCTGCACAACTTGCTTCCAATTAATTACATTTTAACCTGTCAGTATCTATGGGCCTGTATTCTATTTCCAGCAGTCAAACCCATCTGGAGTATGGCTAGTTTTTGGCTCAGAGCAATAGTTATCATTCTAATACAGGTAGCCTTGGACCCCTGAACTTAATTTTGCCCAACATTTCTATTGTTAAGCAAAATATTTGTTAAGTGAATATTTGCCCCATTTTATGAACTTTCTTGCCACTGTTGTTAAGTGAATCACTGCAATTGTTAAGTTAGTAAGATGGTTATTAAGTGAATCTGGCTTCTCTATTGATTTTGCTTGTCAGATTAATGTCAGAAGGTTGTAAAAGGGGATCACATGACTCTGGGACACAGCAATGGTCATAAGTACGAACCCATTGCCAAGCATCCGAATTTCGATCACATAACCATGGGGATGCTGGAACAGTTGTTAGTGTAAAAAAGGGTTATAAGTCACTTTTTCTCAGCACCATTGTAACATTGAACGGTCACTAAATGAACTATTATAAGTTGAGGGCCACCTGTAGATAATCAAATCCTGAGAACAGACTAAAGAAAACCAGGTTCAATTTGATTTTTAAACAGGCATCACCAAGCTCACTGCTCTTTGCTGTAACACCAATTTTCAGCAGACAACTGGTAGATCGTAAAGGTAAAAGACATGGCTAAGAGCAGTGGTGGGATTCAAATTTTTTTACTACCAGTTCTGTGGGCGTGGCTTGGTGGGCATGGTGTTGCTTGGTGGGCATGGCTTGGTGGGCGTGGCAGGGGAAAGTTACTGCAAAATCCCCATTCCCTTCCCTCCCCACCTCACTAACCTGCTTTCCAGCTCTGTTCTCCTGTGCAGGGCAACCAAAGAAGACCCAGCCAATCAGCTGAGACTCGGGAGGCAGAGAAGAGATGGGGGCGGGGCCAGTCAGAGGTGGGATTTGCTGATTCTCTGAACTACTCAAAATTTCTGCTACCGGTTCTCCAGAACTGGTCCAGACCTGCTGAATACCACTTCTGGCTAAGAGATCAAGTTTAAAGCAGAACTGGGATTTGAGTTTCAAATGCCAAATGATATATCTGTTCTTAAGTCCACCACTGGCAGAATAAAAGTTATTTTGAAGAATCAGTTATCAGAAGAATACTTACTATTAGCACACAACACTTGAAAAATAATTAAAATTAGAACAGGGTATGGATGACCTTTTAAATGGCTTTTTTTGATTTGTGGGCAGACAACATTTTAGGAACTAGGGGAAGATTGAATAAATTTGGGGAAATTAGAAGCTGTAGATCACAGGAAGGATTTGTCCAATGTAAGACAGAGCATCTGAACACTTTGTAACTATATGATTTCAAGCATATCATAGTTTCCTGGATTTCCCTTCTGATTTGAAAATAAAAACCCTATTTTTTCCATAGAGTTGAATATATTCTAGAACTCATTCAAAGATCCAGTTTCCCTGAGAAAGAACATAGTGCTAAGAAAAGAGGAAGGGAAAAAAAGAAAACAATTAGCATCAAGGTGGATGGATTTAAACACTGTTTTTATGGGAACAGGTAAACTTGAAAACAGCCCATGTAATTGCTAAGAGTTGTTTGACAGCAAACAATTGGCAACAAAGTATGATCATGGTCACCATGATGTAAAAAAGATGTTGAGACTCTGGAAAGAATACAGAGAAGAACAACAAAGATGATTAGGGGATTTGAGGATAAAACATGTAAAGAACAGTTGCTGGAATTGGGTATTTCTACTTTAATGAAAAGAAGGACCAGGGGTGACATTATAGCAGTGTTCCAATATCTCTGGGGTTGCCACAAAGCAGAGGCAGTCAAGCTATTCTCCAAAGCACCTCAAGGCAGGACAAGAAGCAATGGATGGAAACTCATCAAGGAGAGAAGCAACCTAGAACTAAGGAGAAATTTCCTGACAATGAGAATGATTGCCTCCAGAAGTTGTGGATGTTCCAACACTGGAAGTTTTGAAGAAGAGATTGGACAACCATTTTGTCTAAAATGGCATAGGGTTTCCTGCCTGAGCAGGGTTGGGCTAGAAGGTCCCTTCCAACTTTGTTATTCTGACAAAATAATTTCATTTCTGGCTACTGAATTAAAGTTGGATCTGCCCATCACCAAGTTGACAGTAAAATGAAAATTAAAATGGAATTTCTAAGATAATTTTGTATAGTTGCTCCAATAACTCAACATTTCTGTTAGCAGTAGGATGAGATGTTTAACTTTGGGTCATTATGGACTAAAATTAACCCTTTGTAATTAACTGCTAACTAATAATTGCATATGCACAACATAATAAGCCCAAAGAATTAGTTAAATATTTGCAAAAAAAAAGCCACAAAAAACACACCAGTGGCTCCATTACATCACTTTTCCAACCCCCGATATATACATTTGCTTTTTTAAAGTTTAAGACCCAGTAACTGAAACTATTTAGTATCCCGAGCTGTGACTTTCAGAGACGAAACCCTAAAATTAATTACTAAGCTGTAGCTTTTTATAAAACGTAGTCCTTTTTGGTTCAACAATAAGGGATCAGATATGAATTTAATCAAGAAAATAATTGCAGTTTGCATTTAGACTGAAAAAGAGATTTGCTGCCTATGTCCTGGATCCAAGTTGATGGATTAAATTGTTGATTTGTGTATTTTCAGCTATAAGCCATGTGCTGAATTTAATATTAATTAAGTTTAAGTCATTAAGTCACATTCAGAAAATGTTATCTTTATATGGAATTAGGATGCAGAACACCCTTCTGCTTCTTGTGTGTTGTATCAATTGTACAAAATCCCTTAGATATTATGGAATATAGGACTGCATCAGAGAACCAAACATTTCCATACATATATATCATGGTAGCATGAGAAAAGACCATGGTTGAGAGATGGAATTCCTATTTGTGGGTTACAAGTTCCACTTAAAATAATGGCCATTTTCTATTGGCTTTCCATTTAATGGGAAATATTTCTGATCAAGATTTTTAGCAGCATAAGTAATGGGGTATTAGATGAAAGAACGCTCTTCAGTGATACAGCTGCATACATCCAACAGATGCTAGAAATATTTTTACATGAAATGTTTTATTTGAAGACGCAATCTTCCATATAAAAATCCCATCAATTACTAGCAGTGACACAATTTCAGGAGAACTTTTTTGTTCTGATCTGTTTTGGCAGACTATTACCAATAGAATTGTAAGTCGCATTGTGGTACAAGGTTGTTGGGCTTATTTGGTTTTTTTCAGTACCAATCTTGATTGTCATCTTTCCCATCCATTATCTCTTTCTCCATATTGAGGACACTAAGTGAAAAAGTGATCAGAAATGTGCTTTGATATCAGTGTATTAACCTACTGTTTTATTCTGAACTTGTTAAAGTACTTTAATTGTTCTGAATTGCTTCTAATAATTTCATTTTTTAAAATCAAATTTGTATAGCTATCCATCTCCCAAAACATCACTCTGGGTGGCATTAACAATAATTAAATAGTACATAACTGATTGTTCTGTTCTTGATATGTGTGTTAATTTTTTTAAGAATCAAAAAGAAAGTTCTTAGTATCTTCTTTTTTTACTCCTGCTGTGATTTAATTACCCAATTTTGGGGCTTAGTTGTTCTGGCAATTTTATACAGCATGATACAAGATGCATGAATATCTTTGGAAGCAACGCCTAAAATCTGTATGGATTTGGATAATATAGTTAAGTGGATATGGATATTATAGTTAAGTGCTGGATTAAAACTTAACTAGGCTTTTTTTTTTAAAAAAAAAATGTGGAATAACTACTATTATAATGTACGGAATAAGATTTACAAGTAGCCCTCAATTTATGAACACAATTGAGCAACTGAAATGTATGTTGCTAAGTAAGAACTGAACTGAATTCTTTATTTGGCCAAGTGTGATTGGACACACAAGGAATTTGTCTTGGTGCAAATGCTCAAAATGTACATAAAAGAAAAGATACATTGATCAAGAGTCAAGAATCTTAAGGTACAACACTTAATGATAGTCATAAGGTACAATAAGCAATCAAACCATACTAGGAAACAGTCACTATAGATCATAAGGATACAGAAATTTGTTAAGCGAGTCTTGCCCCATTTTACAAACTTTCTTGCCACATTTGTTAAGTGAATCACTGTAGTTGTTCAATTAGTCACACATTTGTTTTTTTATATTTTTTTTAATTTTAAGACAAACATACACAGACAATACATAAAAAAACATAAAACCATCTTCCATTTTGTACATACAGTGCGTCAGTTGGTTTAGAATCTTTTGTGCGATCCTTTCATAATCATTGTTCACAATTTATATCAGTCTCACATTGTCAAGCTAACATATGCTTATCTATTTATCAATTATTAATTATCCTGCTATTTATTCCATCAATATTATATTATGTTGTCATCCAATGGTTATATATGTCTACATTATATTTTATATCAGTCTATTAAACTTCTATAACAAAATTATCTATTCTGTTACCTTACCATGTCTTTTTATCCAACCATTAATAAAACAAGCCCCATATCATAGAAAATTGCTTGTCTTCTTGTTCTCTAATTTCAAATGTCAGTTTACTCATTTGAGCACAGTCCATAATTTTTTTTAATAACTTCCTCCTGCATAGGTATTTTGTCATTTTTCAGTTCTTCGCAAATACAATTCTAGCTGCTGTTAAAACATTTACAATCAAATATTTCAATTCTTTATTGTATATGTCCGGTATGACTCCTAGTAAAAAGATCTCTGGTTTAAAGTCTATATGTTGTTTTATTATTTTTTCCAACCATGTGTGGATTTTAGTCCAATATTTCTTTGCGTCCGAACATGTCCACTACATATGGTAATATGAACCAGGTATCTGATGACATTTCCAGCATTTATCCGATGTATTCTTAAACATACTCACAAGTCTCGTTGGGGGTAGGTGCCACCTGTAAAACATTTTATGCAAATTTTCTTTATATGCAGTTGACATTGTCATTTTATAATTTTGAGACCACGATTTTTGCCATTTTTCTAAATCAATCCCATATCTAAAATTTCCCCCCCAAGCAATCATTGTTTCTTTAACTTGTTCCTCCTCCAATTTAAATTCTAATAGATGTCCATAAAGTTTTTAAATTACCTTTTCATCAGTACCCATCAAAATTTTACCTAAATCAGTCAACTTATCATAAATACCTTCTGCTTTAGAGTCTTTATCAAACTTAGAATTGTATTTGCAAATATGAAAACCAATTCATTTTTACACCTTGTTCTTCCAACGCTTGCATATATTTAAGTTCACTCTTTTCATTCAATATCTTACCATATCTAACTGTTTGTTTCTTTTTATATGTTATTGGATAAGAAAAAGCTTCAATAGTTGATATCCATGTTGGAATTTTTTTAATAATATTGTCTTTTTATCTTCTCCCAGTTCAAAAACAATGCCTCTCGAATATAATGTCTTCTAAAATACCCCTGTGTTTTAGTTCCCTTATACCAGAGAAAGGCATGCCATCCCAACAGCAAGTCATGGCCTTCTAAAGTCAGTAATCTACTCTTCCTTAGTGTTATGCATTCCTTTACCCACATCAAACTTGATGCCGGTAATATAGCTCCCAATTGGGCAAGGCAAACCCTCCTCTTATTCTTGCATCTTGTAACAGTTTTAATTTTATTCTTGCTTTTTTACCCTACCAAATATATTTCAACACAATTCTATTTAAATCTTCAAAAAACTCTTTCCCTACTCGAATAGGAATTGTCTGGAATAAATATAAAACTCCAGGCAATATATTCATCTTAATTGTAGATATTCTCCCAATCAATGATAGTTGCAGTTTTCCCCATTTTATCAAATCTGTCACAATCTGCTGTTTGAGTTTAACATAGTTATCTTCCTTCAGTGTACTACATCTTGGTGTAATATATATCCCTAAATATTTAATCTTGTTCGTGACCTGTATTTTTAAAACTTCTTCCAACTCTTTCTTTTGTCTTGCTAACATATTCTTTGTTAATATCTTTGTTTTGTCTTTATTTATTCTCAAACCTGCTACCTTTCCATATTCTTCTATTTTTTCTATTAATTTGGGTGCTGTTTCCAATGGGTCTTCTAATATAAATACCAGGTAGTCTGCAAAAGTTAGCAATTTATATTCCTCCTTTTTAATTTTCATTCCTTTTATTTTTCTTTCTTCTCTAATATTCCTGTTCAACACTTCCAGTGTTAACACAAACAGCAGAGGTGACAATGGACAGCCTTGCCTTGTCCCTTTTCTTATATCTATAGATTCTGTTAATTCTCCATTCAACATCACCTTTGTAGTTTGTTCATGGTACACTGTTTCAATGGCTTGGATAATTTTTTTACCAAAGCCCATTTGTATCAATTGCAGTAAAATAAATCGCCAACTCACATTGTCAAAGGCTTTTTGTGCATCTAGAAACATCAAGGCCATTTGCTTCTCAGGGTGTGCTTCATAATATTCCAGAGTATCCAAAATAATTATCACATTGTCTTTGATTTGTCTCTTTGGCAGAAATCCATTTTGATCAGTATGAATAAAATTATTTAAGTATCTTTTTAGTCTTTCTGACAAAATTGAAGCAAATATTTTATAGTCTGAGTTCAATAGAGATATAGGTCTATAATTTTTAACTTGCTGCAGGTCTGTACCTTCCTTCGGTATAAATGTAATATATGCTTCTGACCATGTTTTTGGTATTCTTTTCTTCAACATAACTTCATAACTTCTAAAAGATGAAGATTCAATATTTCCTGAAAAGTCTTGTAAAATTCTGCTGGCAAACCATGTGAACCTGGTGCTTTCCCAACATTCTGTTTTTTTTAAGGCTTCTGTTAATTCCATCATTGTTATATTACCTTCTAACATTGTTTCAATATTTTTAGGTATCTGAGGTAGGTTTGCTTTCTGTAGATATTACTTATTTTTTTCTTCTTGAATATTCTCTTGAAAATACAATTTTCCATAGTAGTCTTGTATATTTTTTTTCTTCTCATTTCCATAGCAAACCTGCTCTTCTTTATTTATTAATTGACTAATCCTTCTTGCTTCTCTTTCATTTCTCAGTTTATAAGCTAGCCATCTGCCTGGTTTGTTTGCATCTTCAAAGTAATTCTGTTTGGCATTTTTAATTTTTTGTGCTAATTCTTCTTTTTCCATTAGTCCCATTTTATGTTTAATTATATCCATTTTATTTTTAATATCTTTTTTTGTGAGGACTTCTGTAAGTCTTTTTCCAATCTTTTATAGTCATCCTCTAATGTCTTAAATGTCTTTTGCTGTTTTATGTTTCTTCTCCTAGTATAATCTATTATCAAGCCTCTTGTGGAGGCCTTCATTGTGTCCCAGAGATTCTGTAAAGATGTATCCTCTTTTCTATTTTCTTTGAAGAAGAAAATAAATTCTTTCTCTATTTTCTGTTTAAAATCTTTTTCTTTTAATATCATATTATTTAAATTCCATCTAGATCTCCTCTTGTATCCTTTCCAAATAACTGACACCGGATTATGATCTGCCCAAGTGCTTGTTTCTATTTCAATCTGTCGTACATTAGTCAATAATTCTGCTGACATCCATATCATATCTATTCTAGACCAGGATGTATGCCTGTTTGAATAAAATGTATATTGCTTACTTTCCACATTTCTCTCTCTCCATGCATCTTTTAAGTTAAATTCTTCTATTATTTGAAGGAAGGATTTTGGTAGTATCTTTCTAACTTCTTTTAAATCTCCCATCATACAAATATTAACATAGTCCATTTCAATTATTTTCGTGTGTAATTTTCTGTAGAATTCTTCTTGTTTATCATTCGGGGCATAAATTGCAATTAGAAGTGTTTTAATGCTGTTATCCATTATTTCCACCATCAGAATCCTTCCATCATCATCTGTGTTGATTAGTACTGCCAAAATTGTTTCTTTAATATATAATACCACACCTCTTTTTTTGGATTGTGCCAGCGACGTAAATAATTTCCCTGGTTTTCCTTGTTTTAGTATATATTCATGTTGTTTTTTAATACGTACCTCTTGTAAGCAGATTATATCAAATTCTAATTTATCTAATTTGTGAAATACTTTCCTTCTTTTAGTAGCCAAATTAAGTCCATTTATGTTAATCGAAATGAATTTTCTTTCATCCATGTTAAGCTTTATAAGAGGGTTTTATTGCTCTAGTAGATCTCAATTCTCGTTGTTCTCTGGGTTCACCGCCTACTGCACTTTCTTCTTTTTCTTTTTCAATTATTGCTATACACTCCTCTTGAAATTCAGTCAGTGACTCTTCCGTTCTTTCTTCTTCCTCCTTTTCTCTAAAGCATTCTAAGTAGAATAGCTCAGCTTTTTCAACTGTGTCAATTCTGTGTCTTTGTTCCTGCCAAATGAACAAGAGGCCTTCTGGCATCAACCATCTGTAGTTTACTCCTCTTTTAAATAACTCTTTAGTCAAGAATAAATATTCTATTCTCAGCACCACAATTTCTTTGTCTTTATATTTTAGTGTTTTCTCTCTCACCACCTGGAGTATCTTAATAATCTTCTTAGTAAATCTAATGTGAACTTCTCTTGGTAGTCTGTTCCTTGTTACATATCTTGTATAGACACGAAACACTTCATCCATCCCATCCATCATCTTTCTTTGGTTATTTCCAGTGCTTCTGCTAATATTTGTGCCATTATTTCAGCAAGGTTTTCACCTTTTCCTTCTTCTATATTTTGGAATCTTAGATAAAATTCTGATTTATCTATTTCCCATCCTAATGGTTCACATCTGCCCTTCTCAACATCGCTCAATCGAATATCAATGTCTCCAATTTTCTTATCTCTTTGTATATCTTCATTTTTAAAAAATCTGTCTTCATATTTCATCATCATCTATTGAGTATTTTCTCATCTGTCTTTTCTATTTTTTGCTCAATCTTCTGGATTCCTTGCATAATCATCTGTAATGTCACTCCCTTCTCTTTATCTTTTTCCTGTTGTAATATTGCCTGCATAGATTATTGTCCTCCAGATGGTGAGGGGGTTGGTATCGAAGAAGCTGGAGATGTTGTCTTTCTACTCATCTTATAATGCTTATCTGTAAAGAAAGAGAGAGGGGAAAAAAGACTTCACTTCCCCCTCCTCAATCTACAGCCAGGAACTAAAAAAAAAAAGTAAAAACTCCCCCCCCTTTTTTTTAAAGGTAAAAAAATAAATCTTAAATCAAGCAGAAGAGTCTTAATCAAAAAAGAATTTTTGAAAGGATTGTTAAAAAAGGAGAAAGAAATACAAACAGAAATAAAAAGATTAAAAAGTACCAGTCCAGCTTAAAGTTAAACAGCTTTGCCAAGTTCAAAATTCCAATAAAAAGGGAAAAAAAAGAAAAAAACCTTTCACTTTGACAATTAATCATGCCGCTTAAACTCTTTCCTCTTCACTTTCAGTCCACTTTGATTTTTTCAAGGTGTTCTCTCCAAGAAATAATAAGTAAAAGTTCATCTCACCAAACTGACACACTTTTTTCCAATCTCTTCCGTTCCGGAGCTGTCCCAGCTTCAGCAGCTTGGAAGGCTGCCTCTCCGCCGCCGGCAAAAAGGGCTTTCCCTGGATCAACCAGGGACTTTGTGATGTCCCTGGGATCAACAGGACGTGCCCTTGTCAATCACTGTCTCTACGGGATGGTTTAGGTCCGTGGGGACCGACCAGCAGCTGAGATATCGACGGTGATCTTGGAGGATCAAGATCGCCCATCCAACCGCCGCGACACAAGCTGTGCCCTCTTTAGTCACACAGTTGTTAAATGACTCTGGCTTTCCCATTGACTTGGCTTTTTAGAAAATTGCAAAAGGGGATCACACGACCCCTGGGACACTGCAACTGTCATCAATGTGAGTCAGTTGTCAAGCATCTGAACGCAAATCACATGACCACGGGGATTCTGAAATGGTTATAAGTGTGAAAAATGGTCACAAGCCACTGTTTTCAGTGCTGTTGTAACTTCGAACGGTCATTAAGCAAACTGTTGTAAGTCGAGGACTACCTGCATTTAGAACAACTGGGTCGGTTATTCCTTCTTTGTGGAATCTTGAACTCAGTAAAGGGAATATAAAACACAAATGAAATAAGTACATTCTAATCAGAGGTGGTGTTCAGCTGGTTCTGACCAGTTCTGAAGAACTGGTAGCGGAAATTTTGAGTAGTTCGGAGAACCAGCAAATCCCACCTCTGACTGGCCAAGCCCCCATCTATTCTCTGCCTCCCGAGTCCCAGCTGATCAGCTGGGTCTTCTTTGGTTGCCCTGCACAGGAGAACGGAGCTGGAAAGCAGGTTAGTGGGGTGGGGAGGGAATGGGGATTTTGCAGTATCTTTCCCTTGCCATGTCCACTAAGCCACGCCCACCAAGCAACAAGACGCCCACCAAGCCACACCCACAGAACCAGTAGTAAAAAAAATTGAATACCACCACTGATTCTAATGTGTCACTTAGCATATCGATCTACTACATGGATAGATGAAACCTGAATATGTTGATGAATAAATGATGTTCATGAAGAAATCTTGATGGGAAGAGAATACAGGTAATCCTCAGTTTACAACAGTTCATTTAGTGACTGCTCAAATTTACAATGGTACTGAAAAAAGTGGCTCGTGACCGTTTTTCATACTTACAACTGTTGCAGCATTCCCATGGGTTATATGATCAAAATTCAGAAACTTGACAATGGACTCATATTTATGACGGTTGCCATGTCCCAAGGTCACGTGACCCCCTTTTGCACCTTTCTGACAAGCAAAGGCAGTGGAGAAGCCAGATTCACTTAACAACCATGTTACTAACTTAACACCTGCAGTGATTCACTTAACAACTGTGGCAAGAAATGTCATAAGATAGGGCAAATGTCTCACTTAGCAACAGAAATTTTGGGCTCAGATGTGGTCGTAAGTCGAGGACTACCTGTATTTTCTTACCAATATTTTCAGAAATAGTTTGTGTTCTTTTTAGGGCTGAAAGTAAAATAAAACCTACCTGTATATATTATCTTTGAGGCTCTTGGTAACTTTTATGATCGTTCTCTAAAATTTGATATATTTATGACCTGGCAGGCATGTTTTAGATCGATGTCATACCTCCATTCAGTACAAATAGATCTGATCCTTAGGAACTTGATATTCAAGATCATGGTATTTTCTCTAGTTTAATCGTTAGGCAGTGAAGTAATTTTTCATATACAAATACCCTAATAATTTAGTTTGAAACAGTGCTAAGGTACCTATTCTTGTGTTTTTCCCTGTCTGATACTGCTTAGTTTTAGAACAGTCAGCCAAGAGTGGTTATGTGATGCCACATAATCATAAAATTAGACAGTCATGGTAGATTTTCATTTTGCAAACTGCTTTTAACATTATAGTTCTACTTCCTTCTCTTCACAGTGGTGTTGGTGATTGGCTATATTAGGCATCTTACCCTTGTGTGATTGATGCTCTTAGAGGGACTAGACTTCGATATTTTGAAGGTGTTATGATAAATATCATACTGGTTTCTGAAGCTTATACTGAAGCTACCCCTAACTTTTATGTGGGTCAGATACCAAACTGGAATCATACGTGCCAGTGGAGGGATTCAATTTTTTTACTATGGGTGTGGATTGGTGGGCGTGGCATGGATTAGTGGGCATGGATTGGTGGGTGTGGCAGGGGAAGGGTACTGTAACATTTCCATTCCCTCCCCACACCTGGGGAAGGTTACTGAAAAATCCCCATTCCCTCCCCACCCTGCTAACCTGCTTTCTAGCTCCATTCTCCTGTGCAGGGCAACCAAAGAAGACCAGCTGATCAGCTGGGACTCAGGAGGCAGAGAATAGAGTGGGGGTGGGGCCAGTCAGAGGTGATATTCCGAACTACTCAAAATTTCCGCTACCAATTCCCCAGAACTGGTCAGAACCTGCTGAATACCACCTCTGATATGTGCAGTGTCTTGACTTGCAATAAAAAACTTGAGGATCATGTATTCAGGAAGAAACCACAATGATTATAGCAGTTAGCAATAGCACTTACATTTATGTGCCGCTTTATAGTGCTTTACGGCCCTTTCTAAATGGTTTACAGAGTCCCCAGAAGTATGTCATTTTACCGACCCCAGAAGTATGAAAGGCTGAGTCAACCTTGAGCCTGGTGAGACTCGAACTGCAGAACTACTGGCAGTTGGCAGTCAGCAGAAGTAGCCTGCAGTACTGCACTCTAACCCTGCACCACCATGACTCTTTATTATGTTTTAAAAAGCTGGGAGCTGCGATCAAGCTTGCAATTGATACCTGTCTAAAATGACAAAACCTGCAATTACTGATGTTGTTATACCTACGTTGTAGTTCTCTTCATATTCACTCAGCTCTCTTATGTTCCAAAGTCTTAAATTTGGTATAAACGTGTATAGACTTGCAGCCATAACTTGAATTTGCTTTCCAATTTGAATGGTGCACATTGACCCTGGCCAAGAAACTATATCTTCTAGAGAGAGGGAAAAAAATCTTCCAGGGTTCCAATTTATGCAGTCATTTTGCCCTGCTCTCATTTTCTGTATGCCATACTGTGCTTTTCATAGGGACAAATACACTATCCAGCAGGCTGCAGAAACTTGTAAACTGATTCCAAGCAGATGGGCTTGATTGTTAGTTCTCTCTGTTTGTGCCAACTCCTGCATGCTTCTTCCCATTAAAACACTAGACATGCTGGAAAATATCCCCCTTTTCTGCCCAAGGGCATCCAAAGGATTCTAGTTTGGCACAAATCCTCAAGGGCCCCTGCAGCTTGCAAAGATGTTTTGTAGCAACTGGGCTCCATCATAGCTGCTTCATAAGCAGAGCCAGATGAAGGTGGGGGAATTAAAGGCGGCCTTCACTCCTTCCTTTGAAGACTCCCTTGGTTGCTTTTCATGCTAGTGTGCTTTATATTCTGCTCATCTCCATAAAAATTCATCCTTGCAAATGGGCAAATATCCCTTTTCTCTTTAGCAAAGCGTGTAATAAGGAAGTAGTAGCACCAGCCTTCCTTCCTTCCTTCCTTCTTTCCTTCCTTGCTTCTCCCTCCCTCCCTCCCTCCCCATCTCCTTTTCCCTCTCCTCTCTTCCATCTCACCAAAAGCAATTCTTTAAAACCAAGAGACTGACGTCCATAGAAATGTGTTAGGTTCTTTATTAGGGCTTGTTTAAAAAGTTCTTCTCTTTTCAGAACAGTTAGAACATATTTTTAAAGGAGATTAAAACGGCACATTTCCATGGCCGATAGCTATCAATTTCTGCCTGCCGGTATGGATTCTGGGCTGAGAAAATTAGCATTTGACCCAACTCAGGAATATTTTGGTTGTAATTGCCTTTGTCATATTTGTCTTACTTGGAGAGGTACACAATGGAGAACTGCAATATATTGGCAAGAGACTCTTTTTTTAAAAAAAAAATATACACCTGTGTGAGTCATTTATTACCGATTTAAAAAATATGATCCTAGTGATAGACAGGCTGTCAGATTTAGACGAGGAAGAGATATCTGTGGAGTCGCTTTGTGTCATTTAATATCACCAAACAGTATTTCTTTCTCACCAGAACAATCCACCTTTTCCCCATTTCTGCAATCCTTTTGCGGATGGGTAGAGAGGTAGCGTTCAAGAGGGTTTTTAAAAAGGGCTTTGGCAGCTGAGTTGGACTACTGCTGTTTCTGTATTGGAGTTTTAATTTCATTTTTAATTATGTTTTTCATGAATTTGGTTTTTAATATTTTAGCTCCATTGTTAGCTGCCAGGAGAATGGATTTTGGCACAAAAGAAGGCTGGAGATATTAAAAACATATTATTACAATTATGATAACATCTCCTGTGATTTCAACTTGTAAATAGCCAAAGGGAATGCATATGTTATTTACAACTAGCATTGAAATGACATTCCTCTTTTTTGTTCTTTTATTTCTGTCTGGATGCTCTTGTGTTTCCTTCTCCTTAAATGGTAGATTTTTAGATGTGAAGCTGGCCCTCTGTTTTTAGCTCACAAACAGTTTTTCTGCTGTAGGTGACTTATATATGTTGATAAAACCTTAAATGGGAAGTAAGTTTACTGTGACTCTGTAGAACTGATCAATATTCTGTTTGGTAACTCTTCAGTTATAATTTTAGTGATATCAATAATGATTGGCTGTGTTTATAAGATGAAATTCAATGTAGAGAAAAGTAAGGTTGTACACTTAGGCAAGAAAAGACAAAGGTATAGGTCAGTGGTGGGATTCAAAACTTTTTACTACAGGTTCTGTGGGTTTGGCTTGGTGGGCATGGCAGGGAAAGGATACTGCAAAATCCCCATTCCCTCCACACTCCTGGGGGAAGGTTACTGCAAAAACCCATTGTAAAACTAGTTTATGTCTTCTATTGATGCTGTGCTGATTTTAGATGTTCACCAAAGTCGTTTTTCAAATGTCCATATAGATGGACAAAACATGAGATCATTTTTTTCCTTCACTTCCCTAGCTTTGTGGGAGCTAATTTTCCGTGAGACCATAACTAGGTTGATGATAAAATGATTCATATTTTGAGACTCCACATGAGGGATTTTCTCTCTCTCTTCTCTGAATTGGTATCATCTTTGGGGAAAGGATTTGGGAATAGTTATGGGTGAGAGGTTCAGAAGAATAATTATTTATGAAGATGATCATGTGCATATGATGATGAAAAGTTCTCATGAGAAGGAAACTCTTTAGTGACTTTTAAAACATTGTAAGTAAGGGAAGTAAGGCTTGGTCCACACACAAGGGATCAGAATATGCAGCCAATTTTGTGTCTTCCCATAATACCACCAAGCTTATGATTGTCTAGAAAGTTAAAATGGTAAATTCTGAAGGTTAATGAAATTTAGTTTATGTAGACATAGTGACCATGGGTCAACATGATGAGAACTGTGACTGGTTCAAAAACCATTATCAGTTATAGGAAAAGGAATCTAGACTCCTTCAGTCATTCTGTGGTCGGGAGAACTGTTCTGATGAACCCTTCTAAAACTCTTTTATAGGGAATAAGTTACTTCAGTTCTTGGTGGCCCTCCTCTCTCTCACTGTCAAATTTATATAGTCATCAACTTAACATTGTGAATCTAAGAAACTCACAATGTACAGCACATAAAAACTTAGGATATTATAAATACACATCCCGATGTACTCAAGTCAGTGGTGGCAGGGGAAGAATACTGTAAAATCTCCATTCCCACCCCACTCCAAGGGGAAGGTTACTGCAAAATCCCCATTCCCTTCCCATCCCACTAACCTGCTTTCCAGCTCCGTGCTCCTGTGTAGGGCAACAAAAGAAGACCCAACTGATTAGCTGGGACTCAGGAGGCAGAGAATAGATGGGGGACAGGGCCAGTCAGAGGTGGTATTTGGCAGTTCTCTGAACTACTCAAAATTTCGGCTACCGGTTCTCCAGAACTGGTCAGAACCTACTGAATACCACCTCTGGTACAGGTACAGATTAGGTGAAAACTGCAGTAACTCTGAGAGGTATCTTGGAGTCCTGGTGGACAATCATTTAAATATAACCAGGAGCCAAAAAGCCCAATGCCATCTTAAACTGCATTAACAGAGGGATAGAATCAAGATCACAATAAGTGTTAGTACCACTTTATAATGCCATCATAAGACCACAGTTGGAATATTGCATTCAGTTTTGGGTCGCCATATTATAAAAAAGAAGTTGAGACTCTGGAAAGAGTAAAGAAAACAGCAAAAAAACATTATTAGAGGGAGGCTAAACCATATGAAGAACAGCTGCAGGAATTGGGTATGTCTAGTCTAGTGAAAAAACTGGGACTAGGGGCAACATTATAGCAGTGTTCCAATATATGAGGGGCTGCCACAAAGAAGAGGCAGTCAGTCTACTTTCCAAAGCACCAGAAGACAAGAAATAATGGATGGAAACTAATCAAGGAGAGAAGCAACCTAGAACTAAGGAGCAATTTTCTAATAGGAGAACAATTAACCAGAGGAACAGCTTGCCTTCAGAAGTTGTGGCTGCTCCAATTTCTGGAGGCATTTAAGTAGAGGCTGGGCAGCCACTTGTTTGGAATGGTATAAGTCTCCTGCTTGAGCAGGGTGTTGGACTAGAAGACCTCCAAGGTTCCTTCCAATTCTGTTATTCTGTTGTTGTTATTATTATTATTAGTTAATCTTTAATGAGATTCACAGCCTCTGGGGCTGGTTGACAGCTCAACAGCTCGAGTCCTAACCAAGGACCTAGGAACTGTTCCGGTAGCATTGGAGGACATAAGTAAGGTGATTTTTTTGGTAGAGTTAGGGTATTCAAGTGTGATAAATTCAGAATTTCCAAATAGCGAGGAAGCCCTTTAGGTATTGCTCCAAGGGCTCCAATTACAATTGGGATAAAACATGATTTCTTTTTCCAAAGTCGCTCAACTTCAATGTGTAAGTCCCGATACTTTGTTATTGTTATTGCTATTGTTTAAAAGGCTTAGTCGGGTCTGGCCAGGATATAGCAGATGTACGCACAAGGCAATGCTAATGAATTCATGTCAGTTACATTTTCTGTAGCCTAGTGTGTATTCTAGGCCAAACCCATTTTCTTATTATGTGGTTTAAGGGATTGTTTGAATTCAGAACAGGCAAAATTCAGCAGACAGATTAAATGTGTAATGAGAATGTATTTGTTGATAAAGGAACATTCCCCAAAGACATTTATCATTTGTTCTTAACTTGTCCTTACATATTTAGTGTGGATGTAAGAGAGAGACAGGAAAAGCAAACAAGAGAGGAATTAAAAGATGATGGAAAGATCTAGCAATTTCCTATTAAAATAAGAGGATTTAAATGGATTGCAGTGCATTGTAATATAAACACATCAAAATTGAGAGAAAAAGGTAAAATTAGGGCCAGCCTTATATTTGGGTGAACAATTTTATATTTTTCGAAATAGCACTCTTAGATATGGAATTTACCATTATTATAATAAATAATTATTTTACCATGTGTGAAAAGGGATAGTTCTTGCAAGTTATTCCATCTTAGACTTTGAAACAACTTGACTGACCCTGACTTGGGAATTGGATGCAATATTTTGTAGCATACTTATATAACTTCAACACAGCCCTTCTTCAAAGAGGCAAAATCAGTGTACAGAACAATAAATATACTGTTATCAGGGTAAAGCAATTGAAACAGTAACATTTAAGAAATGTAAATGAATCTAAATCTAAATATACTGGTAATAGTACCATATTTTATTTAAAGGAGGATTTTACTTCAGAGGTATCCGGCTGAACTAAGAACTTTTAAATCTTTTGCTCAACATTGGAAAACATGGGTTCATTGACATTCACCCCATTGAGAGAATTCTGTAATAAAGGATGCTGTGGCCAAAAAGACCATATTTGAGTCACCAAAATAAATATGTGACTATAAGCGAGATATCTCAATTTGGCCAATCTCAATTTATTGCCTAACTGATTTTTTTGGCTTATTATGACAGGATCTTGCATTGCTTCACTTTAGTTTGTATTGATCTTTACAAAGGTTTGAATACTCATTCAATAACATTTAATTGCTTCCCAAATGGGGAATCATATTTTATGGCAAGTGAAAAAAGACTTTATTTAGCATAATACAAAACTTCCAATCCACTATTAGCATATGGCAGGACATATGCTACAGTACATTATCTGAGGATATTACCAGGATCAACATTATACTTAATATGTGTGTATTATATTATATTTATTAAATTCATACGCTGCCCATCTTGTTATCCAGAATGACTCTGGATATACAGTATATTACTGTAATGTGTTGGACAGTATGATGGCAGATGAAGGGAATTCCATTGATAAAGTGCTTAATGGACTTTAACACATTAACATGACTTTCTTATTCCCCCCTCCCCTATAAAGGCCAATTGTGCATGTTTTTTTTTTTTTTTTTTAGAAAAGCCTGGATTTCAGTCACATCAACATTTTATACATTACTAAAGATTAGACAAGATTGGTCATCCTGTGTTTACTTACTTTCACCAACCATTTTCTGTTCAAATTCAGTTGGTATGAAGAATATCCTCCTTCTCCTTTACAACATAGAAATGGTGTAGTAGTCATGTTTCTGGAAAGAATTCAGCCAAATAGCACAGTTTTATTTTTAAAGTTGAAAACTAAACAACTCTCAGACTACCATATATTGCAGTTTCTAATTAATCTTGCCTTGTATCTTGAGAATTTGTTTTTCCCTCCCATACTTTTATTTAGGGCGGAAAAGTTTCCAGATGGAGTCATACAGCAGATTTTGCGGAACCATTGAACTTATTCATGATTTTTGTAATGTTCATATTATAACATTTTATATGCAAGCAATTGTAGGGCGACCCAGTCATTGCTATGTTGATACAAGGTCTCTTTTTATTCCGATTGCTATATTTCAGATCTTTTGATTATGGCATTTTTTTCATAGAAACAATTCACAAAGCCACATAGGATGATCCAGCCATTGCTATGGTGATATGAAGTCTCTTTCTTTTATTCTGATTCGGGCACATATGTGCCTTTCCTCCCTTGTAGCATAGACTGTATCATAAACGTGCCTTATGAACTTCTTTGTTACTCTGAGGCAGCCTGAAGTCATCCTTGGTTATACTAACATTAAAGTATGATTTTCCTCTTTATCCTGGCTTAATTTTGCCATGGATACGATCTCCTTTTAATTGATTCTTCATTTGGTGGTGCAGTCAATGACTAACCAGGGGATGGGAACAGCTGACCAACTCTTGGTTTCCCTATGAGAAACACCATCTTCCAGAGATGGTTTGATTTGGGCAGGGACAAACTTGATTCTTTCAGTTTGGTTTTCCCCTTCCTCCATACCTGCAATGATTCTGGTTTGGAGACTGAAATTAGCTATCAGCAACATCTAACTGTTTGAGCATAGCAGAACAGTGCACATTGAAGTCCTCTGAAGTCATCTGTCTCTTTACATCCTGATATACTACTCTTCCTATATCTTTCCAATATTTTTGGGATACTTCTAAATTCGGGTTCAGTGTTCATTTAGAATATATGCAAAGAGTGGATAGGTGTGGGGCAAACTGCAGAAACAAACCAAGAAATAATTAATATTGGAGAAGACCAAGCTAAGTTTGGTAGATGGTCCAACTTGCTTTTCTAGCCACTGGTCAAAGATATGCCCCCCTCCCCCAACTCAGCCTAACCCTCAGCCATCCAACTTAAGGAGAATGATTGGTAGATGTTTTGGTGGGACAAGGGGGAAGTATGCTAGAAGAATTTAATAATTCCTGTTCTGGAATTATGTAACATGTAATATGCATGTAATTGCACATTAAGTGAAAATAATGTCACCTGTCACCCTGATGTCTGTGGCAGGATAGAGTTTCCTAGTGAGGAAAGCAGATTTAATCCTCTGGCTTTTGGAGTGCTGTCCATACTTAGTTGGAGCTGATTGGGGAAAACACTTAGAAATATACAATATCCTAAATAAATGTAAAAATGAAAAGTGTTTACTCAAAATGGTATATTAGTGCAGTGATATGAAGTTTCAAGTGTTCATTAGATCCTTCTTGATGACAGAAGACCTCAGTTAACATTTTTAAATGAAAATTGGAAACTCAAAGGCCATGCCACATACATAGCAGGACTGGTTTTTTTTTTTTTTGTCATTATCCATAATTTGGGGGCAGATAATTTAGTTTTTATTAGTTTGGTTTTTTTATCCATAAAACCTACTTCAAACCTAGTTTGGAGCTTACACTACATTGTGATGCTATAGTTGGAGAGATATAATATATTAATGAATATCAGTTACTGGGCTGGTGATCTTGTGGTATGCTTATTGCAAGGAAATATTTTTATTATATTTTTATTTAAAACATTCAAATTTAATTATTTTTAAAAGTCAGATTATTAAACTTGCTTGGTTATGTCAGTGAAGACTCAATCACCCAGCTAAAGGTTGAATCATGGCAACTGGACCAAACTTTGTTAATCTGAGACATTTCATTGCTCATTCAACAACAAAATGTTGATGAAGTTGCTTGGATGAGCAACAAAACATCTCATTTTAACAAAGTTTGGTCCAGTTGTCATGGTTAAATCTTTAGAGTTGCTTGGCTGTTGAAAAACCATATTAACCTTTTCATGCTTCATTAACAACAGATGTCTTTTAAGGGTGGCCAGTTCCTGATGTAGAAATATAGGAGTGTATTTGGGATAATTAGATTTGAATACTTTACCCAGAAATTTTTACATTTCATGAAATAGAGGTCCCCCCCCCCCACATGGTTCTCAAACAGCATCCATTGAATATACATCTGGCATGTCTCTGCTTTTGTCTCTCTCATTTTTTAACTTGTTCTAAGTTTCTCCAGCTGTAAATAGGATCTTCTATTTCAAAAATCTGAGTTCTAATCTGTGAATGATGACCTCAGCTTGATACTGTGAATGCTAAAACTGGAAGAGGGGGAAAAAGACCATATTTTCAGAGAATGGATTGAATACAATTTTCATCTAGCAGCTGCTCCTTGCAAACTTGTTTTCTCTCTATTTTTTTTTTGTTGTTGTTGCAGCTTTACTGGTTGGCCTCCTTCCTTTCTGAGACTAAGCATCTGGAACAAATCAACATTTCAAAAACTGTCATCCAACAAAAGGAAATTATTGTTAAGTGTCAAGAGGCTGTGTGATTCAGAAGAGTAGTGATGAGGTACAAGAGTTCCCACAAATGGTTACACACTCTGGTGAATTTCATTTCTATTTCTAACTTTTTGTTTTTCTAAAAGTGGACTAAAGTTGTGCTTTGAAGCAAATAAAACAGTTGGGTGGTTTCAGTCCTTTTACTCAACATTTGATATTCCATTAATATTTTAAGGATAATGCCGTGCATGTATTTTTCTCCAAATGAGTTTTGCTGTATGCTGAAATTGACTTCCCAATAATAATTGTAAAACTAGTTTATGTCTTCTATTGGTGCTGTGCTGATTTTAGATGTTCACCAAAGTCATTTTTCAAATGTCCATATAGATGGACAAAACATGAGATCATTTTTTTCCTTCACTTCCCTAGCTTTGTGGGAGCTAATTTTCCGTGAGACCATAACTAGGTTGATGATAAAATGATTCATATTTTGAGACTCCACATGAGGGATTTTTTTTGTCTCTTCTCTGAATTGGTATCATCTTTGGGGAAAGGATTTGGGAATAGTTATGGGTGAGGGGTTCAGAAGAATAATTATTTATGAAGATGATCATGTGCATATGATGATGAAAAGTTCTCATGAGAAGGAAACTCTTTAGTGACTTTTAAAACATTGTAAGTAAGGGAAGTAAGGCTTGGTCCAGACACAATTTTGTGTCTTCCCATAATACCACCAAGCTTATGATTGTCTAGAAAGTTAAAATGGTAAATTCTGAAGGTTAATGAAATTTAGTTTATGTAGACATAGTGACCATGGGTCAACATGATGAGAACTGTGACTGGTTCAAAAACCATTATCAGTTATAGGAAAAGGAATCTAGACTCCTTCAGTCATTCTGTGGTTGGGAGAACTGTTCTGATGAACCCTTCTAAAACTCTTTTATAGGGAATAAGTTACTTCAGTTCTTGGTGGCCCTCCTCTCTCTCACTGTCAAATTTATATAGTCATCAACTTAACATTGTGAATCTAAGAAACTCACAATGTACAGCACATGAAAACTTAGGATATTATAAATACACATCCCGATGTACTCAAGTCAGTGGTGGCAGGGGAAGAATACTGTAAAATCTCCATTCCCACCCCACTCCAAGGGGAAGGTTACTGCAAAATCCCCATTCCCTTCCCATCCCACTAACCTGCTTTCCAGCTCCGTGCTCCTGTGTAGGGCAACAAAAGAAGACCCAACTGATTAGCTGGGACTCAGGAGGCAGAGAAGAGATGGGACAGGGCCAGTCAGAGGTGGTATTTGGCAGTTCTCTGAACTACTCAAAATTTCGGCTACCGGTTCTCCAGAACTGGTCAGAACCTACTGAATATCACCTTTGACTCAAGTCCTCTAAAAAACCCCTCTCATAACCAAAATCCCATACAAACTAGACTCCACTAACAGCCTGGCCCCAATGCTGGAGGGAAAACTCTCTTTTTTTCCTAAAAGCTAAAAGTGATCAAGCTATACAGAACTCAAGGAAAAAGTGGGGTGGGGATAAGATGAGTTCAATAGGGCAAACACTGTAATAGACAAGACATGTTTTCTGGGTTCCATTGTTTTACAAAAGGGACCTAGATAACCCACACTAACCCTAAAGTGTTTCTGAAGTACCATCTTAAGGAATGAGGAAAAAGGTGTGCAGACTTTTGATGAGCTGTTATCATTCAGCTTCGAACAGTGGTCTTTCCTTCTCAAACAACTACTCTGAAGACAGAAGCATACCAGAATAAGAGAGTTGGAAGGGACCTTGGTCATCTTCTGGTCAACCCCCTGTTCAAACAGGAGACCCTATACCTTTCTGCACAAATGGCTGTCCAATCTCTTCTTGAAAACTTTGAAAAGTCATTTGACTAGTTAATTGTTCTAACTGTCTAACTGAAGAAAAGAAATAGATCAAGCATTCTCTTAAGATGGAGGGTAGGTGATGCAGTTGCAAGTTTAAAAAAATCAAGAGGCACATGGTATGGCAACATAGAAAACAGATTATCTGAAAAAAGAAGAGGTACTGGATATTAAAACATTGTTGATGGGAATGGAGAATTGAAATTCTTCCAAGGACACCTTGTATGCCAGCAACAGCCCTGCTGAAAGCAATGGCAAGAAGAACAGACCTGACGTGAGAATGAACCTAGTGCAAATTTGAATACAACCAGTCCTGAAAGTACCCAGTTTCATCCATCAGTTCCCTTTGTAGTATTTCCTAGATAAGGGCCATCTATTCATCGAGTTTTTTAAACCCGGGACTCTTATTTGTTATTTGTTAAATTTCTTTGCTGTCTATTTCTCTGTGAGGCTAATTTAAGTGAGAGGCCTATTTTTCAACCTTTACTTTTACCTTTTTAGTTTTAGTTGAAGAATAGGCCAAAAGAGTGTGATAAATAAAGATTCTTGGGTTAACAAATTGTCAGTGGTGCAATGAAATGTGCTGTCAAATTTGTCAGCATTGAAATTTCTCCTCCATATTTAATTCAGCTGGCCGTGCTCCCAAAACGGGAATCAACATGTTAGCTGTTTTCTGTTGTTTTATTTGGCTATTTTTCAATTTCATGCAGCTACTGCCTCGGTGAAATCCAAAGATATTTTGCCCTACCTCATTGTTTTAATTAGTTGCCTAGGGATAAATTTGGAATCCATGTACAGCATGCTCCACACTATATTATTTATTGTTCTACAATATTACACTGTTATTTCTTCCCTTGTGGTCGCAGTAGGATTCCTGACACACACATCCTCCATGTTTTATTTTTTAGAGTTTTGTGTGTATGTATATCTTTGTCTCTCTTTCTACCTCTACCACCACCTCCTCCTCCCCCTCCTCTTCCTCTTCCTCCTCCTCTCTCTCTTTACCTCTACATCTATACATCTATACATACATACATACATACATACATACATACATACATACATACATACATACATACATACATACTATTGGAACTATGGTAGTAATAAAGATTTGACTGATGTGTTCTTTTATAACCCATACTAGCATCTTATGGGCAAATCATGAGAAGACTCAGAGACATCTCTGTGGTTAAGATAAACTGGTGATCCTGAAAAGTATCCGAAGAAACGTACTGAATTCAGAAAGCATTTTTACATGCTACAGAGAGCCAGAATGCTATAATAAAGAGGTGGTGATTAGTTGGCCTAGAGGGCAGTTAATGAAAGGAGCTGAAAGTTATAGCAAAAAAACAAGCAAACAACCTCCCCCCCTTCCATCAGCATTAGAATTTATGATTGAAACTCTCCTAGTTACTTGGAATTCCCAAAATAGTGACAGACAGGGAAAAACAACAGAATGAAGATTTTCTCTCATTTCTTCTTGTAATGGATAAGGATGAATTGAATTTAGGAGAGGGTCTGGATTAAATAGAAGACATGTTTTGCATGATGATCCTGTCTCAATTTGAAGGAATTCTAAAATTGCCAAAATTACTCCTTCAAAATCTGCTGAACCATTGTCAGCTCGGGTGTAAGTTTACTGAGCTAGACTTGTCTATCATCTGACTTGATGTAAATTCCAGGCCATCCTGAATCTGCCGGCCTTTGTGTGTCTCTTTTGGCGACTAGCTGACCCCTCCTCCTGCTCTCCATGTCCCTTTGCAATGGAGGGAGCTGCAGCGGAGCAGCGAGAGGCAGAGCTGATGTATAGGGAGAGATGCCAGAAAGCAGGAGAAGAAGCAATGGATGGAAACCAATCAAGGAGAGAAGCAACCTGAAATTAAGGAGAAAATTCCTAACAGTGAAGACAATTAACCAGTGAAACATCTTGCCACCAGACATCTTGGTGCTTCATCACTGGAGATTTTCAAGAAGAGAGTGGACAACCAATTTCATCCCGGGCGGGTTTCTAAGAAAAAAACTGGAACAGCCACCTATCTGAAAGGTTCTCCTGCTTGAGCGGTGGATTGGGTTAATAGACCTTCAAGGTCCCTTCCAATTCTATTCTGATTAATTGATTGAGATGTCCATATTAATTCTAGACCTAAATTCTAAACTCTAGACCTAGAAAACCTAGAACTACGTCGCCTTTGGTCCGATCTAGGTATAGTATATAAAATTATATATTGCAATGTCCTACCTGTCAGTGAATACTTCAGTTTCAACCATAACAATACAAGAGCAAACAATAGTAAACCGAACCAAACTTGATTGCAGGAAATACAGCTTCAGCAACAGAGTGGTCAATGTCTGGAATACTCTACCTGACTCTGTGGTTTCTTCCCCAAACCCCAAAAACTTTAACCTTTCCTCACCCCTTTCCTAAGAGGTCTGTAGGGGCGTGCATAAGCGCACCAATGTGCCTACCATCCCTGTCCTATTGTTTCTTTTTATTTTTCTTATATATATCCATTTCATGTATTCATAACTATGTTATACTTATACTTGATATCTTATAATTGCTTGACAAAACAAATAAATAAAATAAATAAAATAAATCCATGCTCCTTTTTGTATTAACCTGCACCAAATAAATTATTCTACATTAATTTCCCATGCCTGCCCTATACTGTTCTGGACAAATGGTTTGAAAACCTCCAGTGATGGAGACCCACAAATTCTGGAGACAAGCCCTTCCAGTGATTTTATATCAGCTGCATTGTAAAAATCAGGATTGTAGGAAAGACAAAATTTCCCGATTCTAATCCATGAAATCCATAACTTATCCTATAAAGTAGGATACAATTAGCTTCACTCAGAAGCCACAGCCGAAATATCTAATATCTACCAGAATGTCCATAATAAGATATAGAACCAATGGGGAATTTGTGAAATCTCTTACTGCTGTTCCAAAAGAAAGGAAGGAGTTTTCTTGTGACATGACTGCATGCTTCCCCATCTGCCCATTCTCCTAGCTTTTTCAGCTTGCAAAACTGCCTTGTATTTGATAGACTTGTAAAAATGGTACAATGGCTTAAAGCTTCGTAAAATGTTACTGGAAAGACAGCAAGTCTTAATGTAGTTTTTTCTGCTGAATAGTAAATTATAGCCCATATATTTGTTATTCTTATTCTCATGCGGATTTAATATGAGAGGACGTTGGGAGCTGTAATTTACAGTCAAGATTATTTTTTTTAAATAAAAAATGCTTGTATCATTGTTTCCCAATATCTAATCATGGGGGTTTAGAAACGCAATTGAAAATTACTTTTCCTCCCCTTTGAAATGTTTTTAAGGTATAATGCAAAATTGTAGGTACATGGAATTTTGGGGCAAGCTTTTCTACCCTATGTTTAAATTATTATTCACCAAGAGGGAGAGACAGGATACTATTTAATGCAACAAATGATAAAATCAACTTAAATCTCAAGCTTCCCTCAATTCCTGCTATGCTATGTTCTTTCAGTTTGGCTTCACTCAATTTTATGCATCATTGGAATGCATTATAATTCTCTATAACATTCTTCCTTGAATTCTGAGATATTAAAATTTATGCCCTAGACTAAAATATCCAACAATAGTCTACACAATATAGATACAAGGACAGATCCCACAGAAAACTCAGATAACTACTCTTTATTTTCTCATGTTCTTTCTAAAAAAATGTTACTACCATAGGATTTAATCAAATCAAAACAAAACAAAATTTCTTCCCTTGATCATTTTCCTGTGTGATTCATGCTCTATCTCCTTGCAACCCAGTTTTGAACTTTAGCATAAAGAACTGCATAAGCCAGTGTGGAACTGACCCTTTCCCTAACTTTTTTTAGCCATAGAAAACCCATGATTGAGAAGAAGCCCCCAGGCACCCTTTTTTTGGGAGGTTAGTCCATGGAGCACAGATTTGTGCCACAAAAATTCAGTAGCCACCTTTCAAGTAATATTGGTGAAACTTCTGTCCACATTTGGATGGGAATCAAGTATGTTAAATATTCAGAGCTAAATATAATGCCCACCACTTAAATAATGTATATTGTTATAGTGGTTGAAATATTCATGGAGTGATTTTTTTTCTCATTCAGTTCAACTTTTTGTGGCAGAAAAATGAGAAGAGCAATGTTCTATCTATTGGATGAATGAGTTATTTATTTAATGGGTGGATATATATTAAAAATATCCACAAATACCCAAAAATTGGGATGAAGGAAGTTCTAGTTTCCCCCAGCAGGATATGATCATATCCTTAGCTATCATTTCTTTAAAAGGTAGGGCAAAAAAAGCCCTTCAAATCTACTTTTGTTTCAATGTAAGTTATATATTGCAGATGGAATGGATGGCCTTAACAAAGGCTAAATTTGGCAAGAAAATCTTTGTAACTGTACAGGAAGATCCTTGTAATCATAGTTCTGTTGCAGTCACCTAAAATTATTTCCCACGTTTCTTATGAAAATAAAGACAGTTCCTGTCACCTGAAATTCTCCATGTTCAACATGGTTGAAAATGCAACAATCTACTAGCTCTAATTACAGCTTTAAGCTTCCTAATCTTGTTTGCTCTTTGTGATTCCAAGTTAGAATAAGAATCCCTTAATAGTTATGCTTGCTCTAATTACACACTGTGTACCTTCTTGATAGGGATGTTAAGCTGCTGGAAACTTTTGCCAAACTTCTGAAGAACATTTATGCAAGAGAGGAGCAGGGACAGCACAGAAAGGCACCAATTTAGCAATACATTGAATCGTTCAACTTGACATCAGCTGTGTTCAACATTTTCAAAAAGTAAAATTAATTTTTTAAAAATGGACTTCACGACATGATGTTCCACAGACCCTATTTCAAGGTGTTGGGTGGATGAGGCCAGGAGGAAAATGAAGTTCTATTTCATTGCATTTGGACTTCATTAAAAATTAAGTAGCAATAGCATTTAGACTTATATACCACTTCATAGTGCTTTACAGTCCTCTCTAAGCAGATTACTCTGTGAGCATCTTGCCCCCAACGGATAGGTCCTCATATTACCAACCTCGGAAGGATGGAAGGCTACGTCTGTTGAGGATCGAACTCCAAATTGTGGGCAGAGTTGGTCTGCAATGCTGCCATACTAACTGCTGCACCACCAGGGCTCATAAGTATCCTTAGCACAAGTCTTCAATCTCTTCTGTCCCACTAAAATTATAATTTTGAGGAAAGTTTTGGGGAGCCCACTTGAGATTCTTAGAGGCTACTTAGTGGTTATGGACTTTCAGCTAATGCACTTAACAGAACATTCATAGGAAAGGCCAAGAAAACAGCTGCAACTGCATAATTGTATCCCTGCTCCTTTCTACATTTGTCACACATAAAAAGGGTGTTTTGATTGCATGATTACATGGTTATGGCCACCATCTAGATTTTCTTTTTGAAGCATACTGTTTTCCGCTTTACAAAAAAGACACAATAGTGAAAGTATTAATCTACTTCAAGGTTTCTTTCCTTCTGATCCTCTATGCTTGCATTTTCATCTCTGCTTTTCCATTCTTACTAAGATTGATCTTTTCTTAAACCCAAGTTGTAGCTTGTTTAGAATTCTTCTGGTTTACACTCTGCAGGATTTTTGTTAAGTGCTTAGATTGCAATAAGTACCGTGAATCAGTTTATTTAGTCCTGTTCTTATCTGATGTTACTAGCTCAGCCTCTTGAAAGCTATATCACATCTGGATGTTGCCTCTCTTACTGTTTCTATAATTTCTTCTCCACTGTTTGCATTGTCTTGACATAAAGCTTGTATAATTAATATGTAAAATGTTGTAGGAAGGGAGACCCCAAAGGTCCCTTTTCAAGACTTGTTTTTCCTTTTTTGTTTTGCTTCTTATCCAAGAAGCTTCTTCAGTTCTGACTGAACCCTAATCAGTCAGAACTGAAGAAGCTTCTTGGACAAGAAGTGAAATGTCTTCAAGCAAAACAAAGGAAGTCCAGTTGCTTCTTGAAAAAGCACCTTTGGGACAACCATAACCTGAATAACTGAGAACCTCCATGGACATGTAGGGAGAGAGGGTTAGCAAAAGTAAAAGAGAGAAGGGGCTATGCTACAAATCCCTTAGCTCCAACATTTAAAATAAAACCTCAAAATTTAAAATAAAGCATGATTGCTTTCTGCCCTTTTGGTGAGTGCTACAAATTTCCTTACCACCCCCAAACTTTGATACTGCCAAAATTTAAACAAGTACTTGCTGGAATTATAAGGAATGTTATTTTCCAATATTTTCCAGGGAAGGGTGGGAAGCTAAGGAGGTCTATCCAATGCATAGGGGAGGGGAGAGACATCCAAAGAAGGCCAAAATTCCACCCCTGTTAACTCAAGCAGACAAATGTTCAAATTGAATTTTTATGGTAAAGATCAGCAGCTCAAAGTGTAGATAAAACCCAAAGATAAGAGTAATAAAGTAGGATCAGTGAGCTGATTCTCTCTATCTCTCTCTGCCGTTCCACTGCTGAATCAGAGATCAGTCCAAACTAACAGGTTTGTCACATTTATAATGGCTGTGGTCAGTTTTCACTGCAGCCACAAAAACATTGGATACAGTGTTGATGGAAGCAGGATTGGAGTCTGAAAGAAGATGATGAGTGTAATATGTTTCTGTCTTTCCAAGATTTTGCACAGTCTCTAAGCAGACCCTGGTAAAAAATGAAGCTGTACATATTGTATAGTTTCTATGTGCCTAAGTGTGATCTCTTAATCAGGTTTTTGGTAAATCCACCTTGTAATGAAGCTGATGAAACACATTGTGCCTAATTATAAAAATATTTCCTTAATCTTGGGAAAATTAATGTGTGTAAATACAGGTAGTCTTTGACTTATGAACACAATTTGGATCAGAATTTCAATTGCTAAGCAAATTAGTTCAGGGAGCCGTGCCCAATTTAATGGCACAGCTCTTTTGGCACAGTTTTGGCACAGTTGTTAAGTGAATCATGAAGTCCTTAAGCAAACCCAGATTCCCCCATTGACTTTGTTTCTCAGAGGTTGACTAGAAAGGTCACAAATGGTGATCATGTGACCTGAGATGCTGCAATCATCATAAATGCATGCTAGTTGCCAAGCAACCAAATCTTGATCATGTGACTTTGAGGATGCTGCTATGGTCATAAACGAAAGGACTGTCTGTAACTTAAAACACTCCTAAACAAATGGTTGTAAGCTGAGAACTACCTGTAGCTAGCAGGTTGCCAACTTCCTTTCATTATCAAGGCTCCGCTCTTCCAGGTTACTAGCCTCAGTCTGACATTCAATATTATTCAGGGTTTCTTTTTTGCCTAAACAAAACTGGATGATAGAAGTGAACCTATGGTGAGCTCATAGCATCTTAGTCTCTGATTCATTGTTAATATCCATGCTGAGAGATGGTATCCTTTCGAACTGGAAACAGGCCTTTAAGAAAGAATGTTATCTTACAGATATATTATGTTACATATTTTAACAGCTGCTAGGATCTCTTACGCACAATTTTGGAAGCAGGAAAATGTACCACTGGAGGGTGTTGTTATAAAAAAATATTACACGGTGCAGAGATGGACAGGCTGACTTTGAAACTAAGAGATAAAGAGGATTCGATGTATTGTATGGTCTGGGATGCCTGGTACAAATGGTTTAAGAATAAAAAGAAATTAAAATCATAATTAGGTAAAGAATAGGAAATTATGTATATATCTACTGTGGAGAAAATGGAAATATATGATGAAAATATATTATTTTGTAATAAGAATAAGGAAAGAAATATGCAATAGTAATGTAATAAGAAAGTATATATAGAAACATGATAAGGAAATGTAAATGATGTTTTGACGTTGACATAATGATGTATATAATTTTATTTTATGTTTTTAAAACTTGAAAACTGAATAAAGTTTATTTAAAAAAAGAAAAGAAAGAATGTTATCTTCAACTAATACGTTAAACTAATTGCCATGTCCTTACTTCCATTTTGGGCATTCCCATCACATGCCTAATTGCTGAATTAAGGACACACCTTGGACCCCCAGACATGGACCTTAAAAACATTGTATGATTTCAGAATATTTTTTTTTTGAATATATGTTTTACTGGTACATTTTTTTCTTTAAAAACATAAAAAAAATTCCATGTCTATCTGAACAGCGTGTTCTCAGGGCTCAATTAATTTTAAGTATAGATATAACAATACCCATAATCATACTAGTAGTCTTAATAAACATATCAATATTAACCACACAATAATAATAAAATTAATTTGTTCATCTTGCAAAATTTTCAATACAAATTTTTATTATCTTTTAAAGTTCTTTTTAGTTTCTAACCTCTGTTTCTATTAGTTAACCATTGGTAAAATAAATCACATGTTAAAAAATATTCTGTTTCTTCCTTTTCTTTTATCTTAAATGTCAATCTATCCATCTCAGCATATTCCAATATTTTTTTTAATACACTTTCATCTGTTGGGACCTCATCATTTTCCCATTATTCTGCAAATGATTTCAGAATATATTTGTTCATCTATTATAAAGCTCTGCCAGGTCTCCATGTAAAAGTTGAGCAAGGTTTTAGCCTCAAATGGCCACAATTATTAATTCCCTTGATTTTGTATAAAAGCACCTTCTAGTAGCAATGGAAGATTTTGAAGCTATTTGGGCAATGAGTTCCTAGTAGGCTCTCCAGCTTCCTTGACCATGGAACACCACTCTCAAATATTTAAAGGTAAGGACCTGTTCAACTTTAATTCCATTTATTATCCAAATGTACCATTTGTTTTTCTTGTAAATCAAAAGAGTATTGATTTTTTAGCAATTTATAGTTGGCTTATTCATATTCCTGAATTTAATGATGGCTTTTAAGTCCAATGGGAATTCATTGGACTGTTGCATTATCTGTGCTAAAGGAAGAGATTCTGCACCCAACAATTTTGGGAACATAGAAGTCAGGGTCATTTAGGCAATTAAGCAAAAAGCTGTGGGATTTTTGTGGGTTGAACAGGGCTCTGGAGCTCGTATATAGCCCTCCCACGTAGATCAAAAGAACCTCCCATGTGGAACACATCTCCCTCTGAGAGTGTATATGAAGACAGTTTCTAGTTTTAGAAAAGTGGGTGTTTGTATATTGAAGATTTTCCTGCAGGATTCTTCATGAGATAAAGTCAACTGCAATCTTGAAGTTGAGAAAGAACCCATAAAGATTTTAATTTTGCAAATGTTTATGTTTAGCATAAGTTGATGGAGTACCAGTATATGTTGATGGAGAACCAGTATATATTAATGTAGTACCACTATGTGATCTATGTTTCTCTAGCTTGTTCTAATTCTGCCCTCAGTAATCCATTAATCTAAAAGTTTCTGGTTTGGGTGCTTATTTATTATATTCAAAAGATGGATAGGTCTGTAGTTGGCTAGCAATGCTCTGTTTCTTTTGTATCTATTAGGCCTGCTGTTGCTGCCCTCAAGTCCTGATCAATAGAATTCTTAATTCTTTATTGGCCAAGTGTGATTGGACATACAAGGAATTTGTCTTGGTGCAAATGCTCTCAGTGTACATAAAAGAAAAGATACATTTGTCAAGAGTCAGGAATTATAAGGTACAACACTTAATAATAGTCATAGGGTACAATAAGCAATCTAATCATACTAGAAAACAGTCAATAAAAACTGTTAGGATACAGCAACAAAGTTACAGTGGGAAGGGATGGGTGATTAGGAGTGATGAAAAGATTAATAGTAATAGCAGACTTTGTAAATAGTTGGACAGTGTTGAGGGAATCATTTGTTTAGCAGAGTAATGGCATTCGGGAAAAAATTGTCCTTGTGTCTAGTTGTTCTGGTGTGCAGTGCTCTATAGTGTTATTTTGAGGGAAGGAGTTGAAACAGTTTATGTCCGGGATGTGAGGAGTCTGTAAATATTTTCACAGCCCTCTTTTTGACTCCTGCAGTATACAGGTCCTTGATGGAAGGCAGGTTGGTAGCAATTGTTTTTTCTGCAGTCCTAATTATCCTCTGTGTCTGTCCTGTTGGGTTGCAGAACCAAACCAGATAGTTATAGAAGTTCAGATGACAGACTCAATAATTCCTCTGTAGAATTGTATCAGAGCTCCTTGGGCAGTTTGAGCTTTCTGATCAATCAATATGAATGAAGAGAAATTCAAGTAGGCTGTCTTCACCAGCACAGTTGGTTTAAGCACTTCTGCTAGAACCATGGTACCTGGAATTTCCGTAACCTGATGTATTTAACCATTTGAGGGGAAGAAACTGGTAGCCACTTGTTTAGAGAGTTAAGAAACATTTTCAACTCTTTCGTTTAAAAAAATCTAAAGTCATAAAATTCAATTTTTAAGCCTAAGCAATTTCAGTTTGTTAAAACTACAATATGTTTCATGGATGCAGGATCACCAGCCACTTGTGGTCTGTTTCCTCAGAGAACAGATGTTATTGTTGATAACTTTGTCCCCATGTCCACTGAAATTTGCTTCCTTGTAATTAACACATACTGTTTTTGATATCTCTTCTAAAACACGGGTGTCAAACTCAAGGCCCATGGGCAAGATCTGCCCATGGGGTGCTTAGATCTGGTTTGCGGGGCCGCTCTGGAAATAGTACCTCTGATAGTGAAAATGGAGCTCGGGAGGGCTATGTATGGCCCACTCAAGCTCTGTTTTTGCTGGCAGAGGGCTGCAGGAGGCCATCACAGCCAAAACAGAGCCCGGGAACCAGAGGTGGTATTCAGCCGGTTCTGACCAGTTCTGGAGAACCAGTAGCAGAAATTTTGAGTAATTCGGAGAACCAGCAAATACCACCTCTGACTGGCCCGGCCTCAATATATTATCTGCCTCCTGAGTCCCAGCTGATCACTGGGTCTTCTTTTGTTGCCCTGCACAGGAGAACGGAACTGGAAAGCAGGTTAGTGGGGTGGGGAGGGAATGGGGATTTTGTAGTAACCTTCCCTGGAGTGGGGTGGGAATAAAGATTTTACAGTATCCTGCTGCCACACCCACC
Organism: Notechis scutatus; assembly: GCF_049901735.1. Lineage (NCBI taxonomy): Eukaryota > Metazoa > Chordata > Lepidosauria > Squamata > Elapidae > Notechis > Notechis scutatus. The sequence continues at coordinate 9,017,897 of NC_142015.1, forward strand.
AAGCCACACCACACCCACTAAGCCATGCCCACAGAACTGGTAGTTCATTTTTTGAATCCCACCACTGCCGGGAACCCATTTTCACTGGCAGAGCACTTGGGACACCACAGGTGGCCCCTCGACACAAGTGATGTCATGCTGGCCATGCCTACCCTGGCCCCACCTATCCCAGCTCCCCAAGGTCAAATACAACCCTGATGTTGTCCTCGATGAAATCAAGTTTGACACCTCTGTTCTAAAACAATATTGAGAAACTTTGCCCTGGCATCTTCATAACAACCTTTCAGAAAGTTTTAGACTGCTATCATGCCTCCTTGCAGTATTATCTTCTCCATACTCGATGTCATTTCCCTTCCTTACAAGGCAGAGGGGTTAAAAAGTTCACTCAGTGACTTTAGTTGCAGCACCTAGGAAGATATGCACAATCTAATTGCAACAAATAAATAAGCTGTTTATTTATCTTTAGCAGATACAGATAACAAAGGACTAATAGTTTAAAACAAGCAAAGTGGGGGTGGGGGTTTGGCAATAATTTTATTAGTGCTCTCAGACATGGAAGACCAATAAAAACTTAGAAAAATATAAAAAGCAAACAAGCAAAAAATTTTTTGATGCGGCAATGAAGGTTCTTTTGGTGTGCAAATGTGGAAAGTGAAAACACTGCTCAGAACTGAAAAAACTAAATTAATCAACATTTAAAAGTTAAATATTGTCCTTCTGTACTTTTCATTGTTTATAGTTGGGGTCTAACAGCTGGATATTGATATTTTGAATTATTCCTAAAGAACTAGTCCTAAAGTCATAAATATCTATCTGGAAATTAATTCATGGAAGCAATTTACCCGTGGAATAAAACAATGTGTGTATCTCTTTAAATTCCCCATCTGATTTGCAGCAAAAACAAGCACATTTAAGAGGCATTTCCTAATCGGTCACCTTGTCCTGCTGAACTGTGAAAACAACCTAAAATTAACAGCAGTGAGAAATAATCGTTTTACTAGAAAATGTTACGATGTGTAATATGGTCCTAGTGCCTCAAGAAATAAAGGAGATGTAAGTAGAAAAGCATTTCTCTGCTGGAATTTCCTTAGTCTACTTTGCAACAGCTGAACACTTCTCTCTCATGCCCTAAAGGGGAAGGGAGAAAAAAAACCCAGAATTTCAGTAGAGAATTAGAACACATTGCTTCCAATAATCAACTCCCCCACCCTTGTCACACTTCCCCAACCCTGATAATTACAAAATGCAGAGACGGTGATGAGTCCATTTACTTGGCAGTTCTAATTTCCTAGGCTTTTTGAATGTGGAGAACCTGTGTCCACAGGGCATGAATGAGATGGCTGCAGAAATCAATTACCCACCTCTAGATGCAAGACACAATTGTTGCCAGTGACACTGATACTTCTAGGAACTGATGGTGGCTTCACTGTTCCGTAGTTTGATGCAACCCTTTGCAAATAATATGTTTGTCTTTGTATGTTTATTTGAGAAATGGAAGCATCTGTGCAGATTTGGGGCATATCCTCATTGACTGTTTAAACTTCTCATGCCTACTAGCCTGACAAAAGCAATCTTAGAAAAATCTAGTCTGGACTGAAAATTTCTGGTAGCAGTTTACAAAGTATTCCACTTTGGGGCTGCAGGCTGCTAGATTTTCTCACTGGACAATTATTTTTGCTTCCTGAGTGTTCACTTTTTTAATCTCAGGAAAGGAATTACCAAGATTTCATTTCTATAGGCTCTGTGTGTAAATGTACATACATACAAATGTACATGCACAAAATTAAACCAATCGTCTATGTACAAAGTCAAAGTACACATACTATAACCTTAAAATTACTTCTTACTGCCCTGTTTCTAATTACTTCTAGATATACTCTTGCTACAAATGTCAGCACAATGGCTCATCTGTGAGTAGACATTACTGATGTGAAACCTGGTAGAAATATATGTATTTTTTTTCTTTTTCTGACCCTCCTACTTTTTCCTATCCTTTTCTTCAAAAGAAACATTCCAGTGGTATGTCATTTTACAGCCCATCAATTATCTGAGGTAGCTTCCTAGCTCTCTAATAGTCCTTATAGTGTGTTAAGTCTTCAGTCTATATGAAGATCACTCACTCATTTAACCAAAAAATGGGAATCTCTGTGAATATTTACTATAGTGCATTATTTTGACTCTGCTCTATAGAACAAATTTCTTTTGCAGCTCTGTATGCTTCTGTACTTTGAGGAAGAATTTAGTCTTGAAATTTCCTTCCTTCCTTCCTTCCTTCCTTCCTTCCTTCCTTCCTTCCTTCCTTCCTTCCTTCCTTCCTTCCTTCCTTCCTTCCTTCCTTCCTTCCTTCCTCCCTCCCTCCCTCCCTCCCTCCCTCCTTGATACAGTTATATTCTTGTATAGTGCCTTGTCCTTTAAAAAAAACAACAGAAATATTATTGCTCTTTTTGTATGCTTTTATTAGTCCATTTAGATGGTAGAATAACATCATGAAAACCTTAACTCAGAAACCTAATCACATATTGAGTTTCCATCTTATTTGAAAACTATATTGGATTGAGAACCCAGGTACCTATAATATAAATGTAATATAACGGTGTACATGGGAATAAATCTTACTATATCACAAATACACACAGAAAGAGAGATCTAGGCTTGGAAACATATCCCTCAAGTAATACCAAAGTAATTCAGTTGCTGATAAATGTTCAGTTTGACATTTAACTCTACCTAGGCTGAAATTTCATTCCATGGTTGGCATTTAAATCCCATTCTGTTTATATCATTGGTGTTTTGCTTCCACAAATTTATTTTATTTTTTTTAAAGTTCATAAAGACCTTAACAATATTGTTTATAATAAAGATTCTAAAATGTTAATTCTGTATAGAGCAATTTATTTATAAAGAAACAATGATTTGTATACTTATATATTCTCTGCAAGGTGTCTTGTGATAAAAGCTTTTGCTATAAAGTATTTTAAAGCTAATGAATGAATGAAAAAAAGAAAGAAAGAAAGAAAGAAAGCTAGATCAGAGCAAGCAGTGCAAAATATGCTTTTGCTTCATGAAATTCACAATTATTTATGTCACATTCATATTATTAATAGTGATAATAAAGAAGCTCTAAGAAATTAATTAGAACATTTGACAAGAGACAGCTAGCTCTTGTCCACTTCGTTAAAAAATACTTTGGAAAATATATGTTTTTAAAATGAAGCATTACAAAGACAGGGAACAAGAATGCAGCTTCAGGCTTAGGCAAAATTCGAAACTTTTCCAGCTACAAAATGTTAAATGGAAACTTTATTCCTATCCTACCACCAACTTTTCTGCTATGCAAAGCATGGTCTAGGATGGATTAAGTAAATTTCAGACTTTGCTTTTTCTGCTCATGCCCTACATGACCACTAACCAGACCTGATCTTGATTTAGCCTTTTTGTAGTCAGCAAAAGTTAGCTAGGTGCTGCCACCTAGCTTTAGCTAAATTCTTCTTTTTAGATTTAAAACTAAAAAAAAAAAAAAAAAGGCACATTCTGCTGCTTTGGGAAGGTTTCTTTAGTGTTTGGAAATTCACTATTGAGCTTCATGGTGACTGAAGTGGAAATCTAGAAAGATGTCTTTAAACTTGGCGACTGGCTAATAAAATAGGTGGTGATAGTTGTAGAGCTTTAAAGATTGGTTTAGATAAATTCATGCAGGCTCTTGAGGACATTCATCTTGAAATTTCAACATTTGCATTGAAGGCAGCATGTCTCCAAATGCCAGTTGCTGGGAAAATATGATCTGAGCCAAATTCTTTCTTATGAACTTTTATGATTTTGCTTATATTTCAAATGATGAGGCCACCCAACTGCAAAATCTCTGAACAACTGAAAATGTTAAACAATTTAAAAGTTCCAATGCTGAAGATGTTACCTAGATTGGATAATGAAACATCTGCAAGAAAACAAGCAAATTCAGAGAGCACCAAGGACCCCTTATTTCAACCCTGAGCTACAAATATTCTCCTTTATTTATTGTAATAGTGTCATCTGGAGGAAGCTTCAGCCAACTCTGCCCTTTTTCCACAAGCAAAAGGCTCCCCCATCACCTAATTCGAGGCATGGAGAAAGAGTCATGTGTTCAATGCTCTTCTAACAGGCAACAAGATAGGGCCATGTGAGTCTCTAGGGGATGCTCAAACACATTCTGGTTGATTGCTGTGAGAAACAAAATGCTGAGTTAAGATGGATCTTGGATTTTTGTGTGTAAGTGTGTCAGAAGCAGCAAGGTGCTTCTGGGTTGAAAGGACTGACCAGTGATGACATGGATGCTCAGAGGACACCTGATTGCCAAGAATACAATTTTCAGATGGCCCCTGATTTCACGCCCCTGATTTTTGCCATTGAAGAGATATCTATTTATCTACTTGCATTTGCATGCACTGCTAAGTGGGCGGAAGCTGGGTCAAGTAATGGGAGCTCACTCCATCATGTGGCTCTCATTCTCGGGCCTCGAACTTCTGAGCTGTTGATCTTAATAGTCCTCTGACTCAGCGTCTTAATCATTTGAGCCACTGTGGTCCCAGGGGTCTGAGATTAATCAAGCAGGATATTTTTATATTTCTATCTAGGGCCGAAAAATGTTAGTAAATAAAATGTTCTAGTCAAATTTAGACTACCATCCATACTACTAAAACGGGTCTCCTGGGAAATGGACCTCTTGGAAATTGTGCTATTAACCAATTCAACCTATAGATTCAGTCTCTTGTATTTCTCTGCTGTTTACAATGGTCTGCCTATACCCTTATCTCCTGTCCAAAGTAATTTTCTTTCCAACCTTAGCAGGACCAGAGTTCTGGTATCATTTAAACATGGTTTTAATCATATCCTTTCAGCTTTATTACTATTTTTTAATAAGCTTGTTTTGATTTGAGACATGCGAAAGAGTCAAACTGCACTCCCGCAAGAGACAGCTTAAATAATATATCTCATCTCAATCTGCTTGCTTGTACTGTTTGTAGAAAGTCACCTGGAACCATAACTCAGAACATGACAGCAGAGCTAAGGAACAAACTTTTAACCCATTCCCTCTTTTGTATGCTGAACTTTCCCACCGAAATCCCTTTTCCCGAAGATTCTAATTTCCCCTGAGGAGCAGCAAAATAATAACTATATGCTTTGCCTATGAGGGAAGTAAAAGCTCTGGGAATCTTTTTAATGCAGTAACAATGCAAATAAAAACAGTGCTGTGCTAAAAATTGCTTTTTCCTTTTTTTGAGTCCTTCCCCAGATAGATAAGGAAACTGCTGCTTTTGAAGGAAAAAAAAATACACTTCTCATAGGTAGGGCACTAAATTCTTATACATGCCTTAGTTGCAGAGCGATCGAGAAGTATTATTGTGGTTTTTCTGGTGAGTTCTGATGCCTAAATAAAAGTTTACAGGAATTTAAGGATAAATCTATAGAATTCTTTAAGACCAGGGTGGCTGCTGGTTTTGTTGCTATTGGCAGCAGGGAAAGCAAACTTGTGAAATTATTGCACTTTACAAGTTAAAGTATTATTGCACTTTACAAGTTATTAAATAGCAATTGCACTTAGACTTATATGCTGCTTTACAATGCTTTACAGCCTTCTGTAGGTGGTTACAGAGTCAGCATATTGCCCCCGACAATCTGGGTCCTCATTTTACTGTCCTCAGAAGGATAGAAGGCTGAGTAAACTTTGAGCTGGTCAGAAGCGAACTGCCAAATTGCTGGCAGCCAGCAGTTAGCAGAATTAGCTTATAGTACTGCATTCTAACCACTGCACCTCCACGGCTCTTAAATGCAACATTTACACCAATTTCTCTCTATTTCTTTCACCCTTTTTGTTCCTGGATCTAATGCTTATGATGGAAGGGTGGAATATAACACATGATGATCCACATAAGGCAATATACCTGGTTTGATGTATACCTGTTCATACATCATGATTATGAGCTGGAAGAAAACTTTGATAAATGTTAGAGTACCAGAAAAGCTAATATAAACACCAAGGGGCTTCTGAATGCAGCCCAAAAGAAATTCATCTGTTATTACTCCAGACTTGTGCTTGGCTTGAAAAACCAGTGTTGGATTCATAAATGCTACTATAAACTTCCCGAATGGATAACTATGAAGGAAGAATTATAAATAAATAACAAGCTCAGGGATTAATAACATTTTAACCCAAATATCCTCAATGGAGCTAAAAATAAATATCCACCACATCATATTGAGAAATATTGTATCATCATAGCAACAAATATTATTTTTTCCATTTAGGGAAGCAATGAAAGCAGTTTTGTTTTGATCTGCAGGCAAAGTTGTGGCATTGCTGTTAGCAATCATTTACCAACCCTGCTTATCTCTTGGATTATCGCAAACATAGGACACTTGTCTTTTCCTGGAGTATTTACTCTGATGAACAAGCACAAATCTTCTTAGGATGACGTTAAAAGCAAAACTGTAGAATGGGCACTTTGTGTTGTTTTCTTGGTGTTTTAATTTAAAGGAAAACTAATTTTACCAAGAGAGAGTCTACCTCTCATTTTACCAGCCACATATTCGTTTCCCCAGCCATGGGGACAAAATAATAATGATTAATCTCTTATCACCTGAAGGTTACTTTCCACTCATGCTACTAAACATCTTCCAATGTGCCCTGAATAGAAGGCAAAAAACGTAATGGTCACATGGAAATAGAGGCAGAATTCAGTCTCTAAATTCTGAATGCATTCTTTCAACCCTGAGAGATAGATTTATGTTTGAAATCCCTCAACACATTTTTTTAAAAAAGCAAAGGTCTCCTGATTCATGGTCTATAAATCTTCCTGAAAGTTAAGGTGACCAACTTTTTTACAATGAGAAGGAGGACACAAATAAATTGAAGAAAAAAACAAAACAAAGCTACTTGCGCACGGCACACTCTCTCAAAACAATTCTCCTGTATGGAGAGCATGCGTCTCATAATCATGTCTCGCCGCACTGTACTGAGCCTTGATGAATCACCATGTCAAATACAAATACATCACATCACACACAACGGATCAGATCGGCATCGATCAAAAATGGAGATTTACAGATTAATCTTTAAATATCAAAAAGGAGGACATGTAGGAGGACACTTTTTGAGAGAGGACAGAATTTACAAAAGAAGGACTGTCCTCCCTAAAGGAGGACAATTGGTCACCTTATGAAACTTGAAGTTTTCCTCTGCCATCCCATTTTGATGGTATGTTCTTTTTTATTCTAAGAGTAATCCTGTTTACTTTTTCTCTTTATTGAATCGGGGCCTTGCAGTGGCTCAGTAGTTAAGATGCTGGGCTTTTCATCTGGAAAGTTGGCAGCTCAGGTTTGAGATCCACTTGTCATGCAACAGGGTGAGCTCCCATTCTTGCCTCAGCTCCTGCCAACCTAGCAGTTTGAAAGCATTCAAATGCGAATATATATATATGGTACCTCTTCGGTGGGAAGGTAACCGCACTTCTTGATGTCATGCTGCCCATATGACTGTGGAAATGACTTTGGACAGGGCTGGCTCAACAGCCTTGAAACAGAGACGAACACTGTCCCTGATAATTGGCAACAACTAGGGAAGTAAAATATGCAGGAACTCTTTTACTGAATTCCATTTTCATTTTCCCATTTAGTAAATCTCATGGTAACATTTTGAAGTTTACAAGCCTAAAAGGTACATTGGAGTATGTTCATAAAACCCATCTATAACTCCCTAAACCAAACATGTCTTATCCTAAATCATGGCATATAAGACAACCAGTTAATCGCTGTATGCTCACTGCTGTCCATTCCAAAGCATCTTGTTGTACATTCTGAAGTACCTCTTTGCCTTCAAATCTGTAGTGTCAAACAGCTCTACTGAGGATTCAGTTTTCTTGACAACACTATAAAAAGGGTCAGTTATTGCCTTCTGGGGAATTTATTTTAATTTTCCTGTAACTCTCCTATGTAGTCTCCCATCCAAGTATTAACCAGTCTGACTCTGCATAGCTTCCAAGGTACTGTCACCTGTTGAAGCAAATAAGAAAGGTGGGCTTTCAATGGGGAGCTAGATGCTTGAGTTGCATACAAAAATTAAATGTGATGGAGACCTAGATAGATGTTAATAGAATGCCAAAGGAAATAGGATACCCTTGGGGTCATTATAGTTCCATAGGAAAAAAGATAAAACCTGTGATATTTTTGACTTCAAGTCTTCCCTCCCTTCCTGCATTCACCTTCTATTCCATTCCATTCCATTCCATTCCATTCCATTCCATTCCATTCCATTCCATTCCATTCCATTCCGTTCCGTTCCGTTCCATTCCACTACTCTACTCTACTCTACTCTACTCTACTCTACTCTACTCTACTCTACTCTACTCTACTCTACTCTACTCTAATCTACTCTACTCTACTCTACTCTACTCATGGTCTGCAGTGCTTTTATTTTTCTTTCATAATGAGGATGACTTATAAATTTTGGTTTTCTACTGTCAAATGACAATATTAAGGCAATGTACAAAATCTTAAAAATAATTTAAGCCTGGATGATTAAATTTATGACTGTCGGTGCCAACTCTGGAGCAATTCAAGTTGAATGCTTGACCTTTGTTTGGATATGGGTGAGCAAGATCCATCCCTCTGTTTTCTGCATGCTCTCCACTACCCTTTTCTCTACTGTTTCTCTTCCTTGTCTTACTTTTCATAACCCTTCCCAGTGCTCCCCCATTACCTTCCCTAACTCCTATCTGATTCATCTTAGCCTGTCCTATCTTTACCCAGAGAATGAAGACAAGCCCTTCCCCAAATAAATAGAATTCTTCCCAAGTAAGTGTGCACACAATGTCAATACTGAACAAGGGGTGAAGAGCACACATTACTGCTATATACCCCCTTAGTCCTCTAATGCATCTAATGGATTAACTCTACTTGTAAAGGTTAGCTCTGTGCAATGATTTGTAAGCTCCTGAGTGATGTGCACACTTAGACTCTGTAGATACATGTTTGTATAACTTTTTGCAAAAGCTCAATGACGTCTTTTTGTTTTTCAAAAACCTCCTTACAGAAGGAGGTTGGGGGAAAAAAGAGAAACCACCTGCCCAATTAGCAAACAATCACCAAAGTAAAACCAACTAGAGCAAAGGTTTCTAAATGTTAGCGTATAATCATGCCCTTGTTTTGTTTTGACACATGAAGTGGAAATTAAAAGAAATGCAGGCTCAGCATTTTGTTGGGATAGAAGTGCAAAGGATAGTCCTCGTTTTCTATGAGTCCACAAATGTATGAACTCAAGGTGCAGGTGGTTGGACCTTACTCTTTCCTTCCTCTCAGGCAGGAAATATCACAGGGAGGATCCCTTCTCTTCCTCATTCATACAGATCAGGGCCAAAGCTGTATTTCTACCTTTTCCCTCTCGTCAAAAGGGTAAATCAGTCACTGCTTTAAAGGTAATAGAAATGTGAAGACAGAAAAACAGAACCAGGGACAGGGCGAGAAGCAATGAGTGGAGATTCCTTCAAGAAAGAGCCAATCTGGAACTAAGGAGAAATTTTCTGACAGTAAGAACAATTAATCAATGGAACAGCTTGCCTCCCAGAATTGTTGATATTCCATCACTGGATGTTTCCAAGAAAGAATTGGACAATTATTATATAATAATTAATATATTATAATAATTATATAATATTATAATATAAAGTCTCTGGCCATAGGTAGGAGGTTAGACTAGAAAACCTCCAAGATCCCTTCCAGCCTTATGATTCTATGACACAACTAGCTCTATACCTGCGCTTCGCTATGAAACTATGCAGAGGTGGGATTCAAATTTTTTAACAACCGGTTCTTTGGGCGTGGCTTAGTTAGTGGGCATGGCTTGGTGGTTATGTGACTGGGTGGACGTGGCCAACTCAATATCACTCACATCGAGGCATGCATCTCCTCACCTGGCCTCTCATGACTGTGGGGATGCTGCAACAGTCGTAAGTGTGAAAAATGGTCATAAGTCACTTTTTTCAGTGCCATTGTAACTTTGAATGGTCACTCCACACAAGCAAAGTACCAGCAAAGGAGGGGAAAAAATTCCAGAGAAGTTCCTGAGACAGGAAGTCTAATCTTGCCAAGAATGTAATAAGGGTTAACAGAGAGGCAGTTTCTGTAAGCAATACCAGAATGTTTCCTTCCTGCCTTCCTTACAGGATTAGGCCAGTAATTTCTTCTAACAAGCGGTTCTCCAAACTGCTTAGAATGTTAACAACCGGTTCTAGCGAATAGGTGCAAACCTGTAGAATCCCACCCCTGAAACTATGTGATTGGGCTTAGTTTTGGGGGAGGAAAATAAGGGGAAAAATTGTGACTCTGCCTACCAGCATCCATCGGTATTCATCTAGCTAGGGTCCTTTCAGTGTGTGAGACAGTTGAGGGCTGTTTGGAAATTGAAGCAGTACTTGCTGTGTGAGCAAGGAGATAGCAAGGAGCCTGGGCGTGGTTTAGCTCAATTGTTCTGTACTAAAGCTACTTGGTGTTGTGAAACTAAAACTAAAACTCCTCTCCTCTGCTTGTGTTTTGCGCTTGGAACAGAGTTCTTTTCAGGTGGGGAGGGGGAGTAGAACTCTTAGCATCAGAGTGTGTTAATAATAATATATGAAATACTGATGCTCTGATTATCATTTTGAAAAATCCTTTCTTAGTGAGCACCTAGAAGCCAAGAGGAACATATAGTACATGCCAAATTTCAAGTTTGTAGGCTTTATGGTTCTGGAGATTTTGTGATGATTCATGAGTGGTGTTTTGCTTTTATATATATAGATTAAAGAAAGTTGTGCTGAAATGCCTCAGAGAAACACTTTGGCACTAATTATAGGAATTGGGAACTTATGAAAGATGGATAAAACCCTTGCAATTTTATTTTGTGGGAGAAGACAATGCTACATCCTAGCTAAGGTAGCCACTTGATGTGCTAACAAGATGATCTTTTTAATCTTAAGCCTATCATATGTAATAAAAACTAACAAATTCTGGACTAGATAGACCTTGATTATCAGTAACAGTATAACAGTTGTCCAGTGTATCAAAATACAAAATCCTCATCAAAATATAACTTTTGCCATTTCTATAGAAATGAAGGACATTTAGCACCTTATTGAAGGGCATTCCTACGAGCTTATCCAAAAGGGGTAATGAAGTAGAAACTTGATTTGACACTCAAAAAGACTGTGCTTGGATAAAGTTTTCTTCAGTCTGTAAAGGAAGTTTCTGGTTTTTTGTTTTTTTTTTAAATATTATTCTAAAATCTACGTCCAAGCCTTGCCATCCCACTTTCCAACATGAAAAATCTTGGGGAGGCTTTCTTTCTGATGTTTCCCATTGGGATTTAATTGTAGTAACTATTTTTTACAGAGAAAGACTGGGGACAAACACTCATTTCTCAACTATTTTCTTGTAAATTGGAATGCCAAAACTTTGTTCCCCACTGAGAATTTTGCTGAAATGTTCTTCTTTATTAAAAAAAAAAAAAAAAAAGACAAACCACAAGTAATTGCTTTTCATCCCATTGAATGAGACTGGCGAAACCCTTCGGAATAGATTTTTCCACAGAATGATAAATAATTTCCCTTCATTTTTTTACATAATTCACCAAATATCTTTTTTTCTTCCAAACTTCAGATTGATGTAACTTTATGCATGCATTCATCCAATAGGAATCCACCTTCTCTTAGTTGGGTTCTAATACAATTACAAAAAGGTGAATGACAGCAATAGCACTTAGAATAACACTTAGATTTATATATTGCTTTAGAATGCTTTGCAGCTCTCTCTAAACAGTTTACATTGTCAGCATATTGCCCCCAACAATTTGGGTCCTCATTTTACTGACCTCAGAAAGATGGAAGGCTGAGAAAAAACTTGAGCCTGGTGAGATTTGAACTGCCAAATTGCAGGCAGCCAGCAGTCAGCAGACGTAGCCTGCAGTACTGCACTCTTAACTACTGCACCACCACGCAGATCCTATTCTTAAAGAAAGGACTTTTCTTTAACCATAAAAACATGAGAGCATCATGAATATATTTACATGGATTTTTCAGGTATAAACACCGCTTCCATTCAAAAAAAGATTTAGATCCTTTCATGAATGTCTTGTGCAATGAAAGGCAGTTTACCAATCACAGTGAATAGAAATCACAGGCTAAACATCTTTTGCACTTACATTAGAATCAGAAGCATGCTCTATTGAATGATCTAGTGTCATTTGCAAGTCGAACTAAATATTAGCCAGAAGCCCATGCACTACATAGATATTGGATCTCATCTGAGTTTGAAGTTTTTGCATGATACAAAATACCATTGCTAAAGAAGACTACCCTCTCATCCTTCTGTGAGAATACCCTCCAACATATTTTATGTTGGTTTATTGGATTCTGATTCATCAGATGTTTTATATAATAGATGCTTTAAAAAGGACTAATCCATAGCTACCCTGGAGGAAAATATATCAGAATACAAAAACTAAACAGAATCCTCAATCAGCATTGGAGTGTTTATATTCTCCTTAGACATCGTGACTGAGGCCAAATGAGGAATAAGGAAGTCTCCAGGAAGGGTTGCTTAATAATCCACTTCTTTCTAATCAATGCTCCTTTCAAAAACCCATGAAAAAGGAATGGTAGCTTTCTAGGCTTGTTGTTGCAAATAACACTGAAAAATAAGGATATGAAAAATAAGGAGAATACAAATTTGTTGAACACCTGCAGGGTGTAATTTTAACATGGGTATTAAAAAACAATATTTCACAAGTTTTAGACTGGACTTTTATTGGTCTGTTTAAGCTGGGATATCAGACAAGACAAGGATGGGCACTTTTTTTCAATCATTCCATTTTTTTATTATGACAGCCAGTAGAGATATTACTATAGATACCGTATCATTAACTATGGGAAGATTTTACACTATTTGGATTGGGGTGTTAGGAGTTTTAAGGATGGAACTGGGTGCATTTTCCCTTGAAGTGCTGCTAAAATATTCATTTCCACCCATATTTTACCAAAACATTCATAAACAAACCTCAAATATTAAAATTATGCTATTAAATCTTTGCCATTTTGGCATCAAATCTCAACAGCCATAATTCCAGGATGTAGAAGACTTTTGCATTTATAATCTTTTGACATTTAACCATTAGGCCCCACATTTCAGCCTCACCACCTCCATATCCTCTGCTCTTCTTGGTAGTCATCTTTTCGCCAATTGTCCACTCAACTCATGCAGTTTCCCAACCCAGCCTACAAAGAGTTCAGCTGAGCCGTCCTGCCTCCCAAAACATAATAGGATTTCCATTTCTAATACTGGGTGTATATATGTGAAGACCAGGAATTTGAATGTGTGTGAATGTGTGTGTTTTGTGAGTAGAAGAGCAAGGATGGGAATCCACACAGTCCTTCCATAAAATTTATCAAAATTATCAGTATGACTGACTTAATTTTCAATTTTTGTTTTTATTTTAGTTCTTTTCTCTTCATTTTTATTGCTGATCATATATATACAGAAAAATACTTAATTATAATAAAGTGTGTGTGTGTGTGTGTGTGTGTGTATACAATGCTTCAGAATTCATTCCTTTCTCCTTAGGAGCCTGTTTATGCAGGTTTATGCCATAATAAATGCATTCATCTTTAAGATGTCAGAAAACTTTCTGTTGTTTTCTCCACAAACACTAAAAGATGTATTAGGAATCTTATTATTTCCTTTAATAATATTATTTAATTGTCTACATCCTTAAATAAGAATAGAATAGACAAATAGAAATATTGCTAAATTCTTTTGGAATATGTTTTGGCCAAAGACTGAATTTAGGAATAATTGCCAATAACAGTCATTTGGTGAAGAAAAATGGGAATATTTTAAATATAATAACAACATTAAAGTGACAGAACTAAATAGTGCAGTCCACCTTTAATGTGCAACTAACTTACATGGCTTATTTATAATATATTTCAGATTGTATATTTAACCTAGGACACATATAATGCAATATATTATAGAGTTATATTGTAATATATTATTTATTGTTGAATGTACTGTTTTATTCTGTCATCCAGAGTTAGGTGTTAATATGGGCAGCTATTCAAATGCTTTAAAACAAACATACAAGTAGCTCTGAACTTATGACATCAACAGGAACAGGAATTTGTGTCTTAAGTTGTCACAAGTCAGGTTGAGCCTGATTTTATGACAATGTTTAAGTTACTCTTTGAGTGAATAACATGGTCATTAAGTATATGCCGCTTCCCCAATAACTGTTTTTTGCCGTAAATCAGCAAAAACATTGCAAATCATGATCACATGACCACAGGAAGTTGCAATCAGTTGTAAATGTGAGACAGTCGTGGAGGTTGTGTAAGAGGTAGTGTGAATATAGGCTATAAGTGACTTTTCCCAAGGTCGTTATAATTCTGAACCATCATTAAACAATCATAAATTGGGGACGACCTTTGATTTACCATAGCTTTGATCTTTATTTATTAAAAAATACATTTTAAAAGGTGAACTAGAAAGATGGATCATGGGTGCTTTGTACTCTCTGAGCTTGGTGGTTTTCTTGCAGACATTTTATTACCCAGATGGTGGGAGTGGGGTTTGCTCTCATTTTGTATTCTCTCCCTGTCCGTGTGGGTGGGATTGGTCTTGGTGATTCCTTGATTGGGCTGCTGTTTCTGTTAGCTTGTTTGACAGTACATTGATTCTGGACTAGATAGACCTTGCTTCTTGATTGTTGCTCTTAATTGTTGCTCTTAATGTCAATCTTGGTGTTAATCTCTGCTCACCTGGGTGTCAATTGTTGGTGAGGAGGTGTTTTGGTGTTTTTGTTCCTTCTTTGACTTGTTGATTATCTCTTTTAAATGGTATGTAGATGTTGTTTATGTCTTTGTGTCCATTGATGGCTTAATTTATCAGAATGCCAGGCTTCCAGGAATTCTCTAGCACTTTTGGATTTAGTTTTGTCTAGGATGGTCAAAATTTCCCAGTTCCCAATCATCCAACTCTCAATGTCATAGAATGCTTCAAGACATTTGCAACTTATTATACTAAATAAAACATTCAGTTATCAGTGTGCTTATATATTATGAGATTGTTCAAGATCTGAGCGCCCTTCAGGGGAGCGAACTTCCATTCCTTGGCCCAGCTCCTGCCCACCTAGCAGTTTGAAAGCATTGCAACTGTGAGTAGATAAGTACCACTTTGGTAACCTTCCATGCGCCTTTGGCATATACCTATGCTGGCCACTTGACTATGGAAATATCAATGCTGGTTCTCTCAGCCAAGAAACAGATCCCTAGAGTGAGACATGACTGGATAGGGAAACCTTTACTATTTTTTACTTTATACTTTAAAAAGTATAAGACTTCCACTTAGCTTATTTTTTTCTAAAAAATAATATAAAATAAAAATACATTAGCAACCAGAGCTGGATGAATATTCTGAATCCCTAGCTAGATTTTAGTTATCAGCATTTGCCAAATTTTTTAACCTTTACATTAAAGACATTGATGGTAGTTCAAGCCAATGATTGTTTTGTTTATATTTGCCATCAGTACTTACAATGAGTCATTGCTGTTTGATGTTACAGTAATGGGGATTACTCACAGACAGCTCCTTATTTTTGAGCTATTCGAAGAATTCCGTCTTGGTCAACAGAAATTTCTCTTGCTCAAGAGATTTTGCACCAAGATTTTGCACACTTAAAATGTATCTCTCCACTAGATCCTATGTGTCCACCAACTAACTGGAAATTCTGGAGCGTCTGAATGTCAAGTGGTTTTCTTTTTTTTTGCCAATCTTCTTCATCCCAATATCAATATCAATGAATAATGCATCAGAGGCATTCTATATTCAATCCTCACTCCTTCCTTCATTGCATAAATGATGAATATTTTGATGTTACAAAGCATCGGTGCTTAGTGTGAAATTGACTGGGAACCATTGTGATGCAAAGTGACTCATTTGCTTAGGCTTTGAACTGTCACACATTGTATGTATGTATGTGAGTGTGTGTGCTTTTGTTGATTAAATAATATTGACTTTAAGCAGTGGGGTAATTCGATCATTCTTTAAAGTTTGGCATTTTAATTACTCTAAGATTTTTGTGAGACCCAATCCAAGGAATATTAAACTATCTCAGTCCTTCTAGGATGAAGCTATCATTTAAATTATCCTCTAATTATTTTTAGAACCATACTAGTAACAGTCCCAACCTCATTCAAGGTTGTAATTATAAACATGATTATTGGATTGAGCAATTATTAAATCAAACTGTAAGGTAGAAGTAGTAAGCACAAGTAAAAGTGCTTACTTTAAAGTGAAATTAGAAGAAGGAAAAGAAAGAAAAAAGTGAGGCGAAATGGTAAGAAAAGCATTAAAAGAAAATATAATTAGAATCAAGAAACAAGAAAAAAGAAGAGAAAAAAGTTGAAGAAATATATAAAAAACACCAGAAGTGACTCCTTATTTTTACAGCAGTTACAAGGTAATCTTCACACTTTTCTCTTTAAAATTATTTCATAATTCCCTTCTTCCTGTACTCAACCCATTTTAATCAGCAATTCCATAAATCGCCAATTCATTTTTCCCATTTCCAGGAAATCTCATAGGAGGTTTTTAGTCTTTAGGGAAAGTCGTCTTATTTCTGATCAAACATGGCAGTTTTGCCATGTCTCTCATACTCATAGACCATCCTTCTATTGTCTTTCAGTGTTTTTCTATCTTTGTGCATATAAGAGCCTCACTACAGTCACCCTATGCCCGTGATGGCGAACCTATGGCACATGTGCCAGAAGTGGCACCCAGAGCCGGCACGCGAGCCGTTGCCCAAGATCAGTGCACTGCACATGCGTGCGCGCATCCATCCATCCAGCTGATTGTTGGGTATCTGCCATGCATGAGTTGGGGGCAGGGCACGCACATGGTGCACAGCATGCACGGGGGTTGCATGTGCATGCACAGAGGAGTGTAGCACACAGTGGGTTGTGGGTGGAGGGACACATGCACACTTTCGACACACAAGGACAAAAAGGTTAGCTATCACTGCCCTATGCCAAACCAATGCTCCATAGGTTTTTTTAAAAATTGGTTATCCATAAATCCCAATAAAAAAGTTTCAGTTTCATTTGAATATTAATAGTTAGCATCAATGTCACCTATGGGCCTTTAGATTGGAAGACAGAATAGCAGTTTGGAGCTCTCAAACATTGCTGAGCCCTATTTTCATGCTTAGTGTCCATCATATACACAAAAACTGTCCGTCCTGTTTACACATAGTAACAACAGTAGTGGCTGTTGCTGTTGTCATTAGCTTTACTGGTATGATCAGCAACTTTTATATTCTACTTTTCTTCTGGTTTGTTTATGAAACATTTACATGCCACCCACTTCCCTCTTAAGGTGAGCCTGGGTGATAGTTGCTTAAGAATATGGAGTTTTCTATTTTCTTCTGTCCCTACAACTATTCTCTAAGGGGCTGATGATAGAGAAAGAGAAACTGTCTCTAAATCATCCAGTGAGTTTGCATGCCTGATGATCATGAGTTTCTCTTGGAGTCCATTAATAGCTTAACTACTGTGCCACTTTGGTTCAGAGAAGTGTGTAAGGGAAGTATCAGAATTAGACACATTGATCATAGCCATTTTAATATACTTATTTTAATGTGGATGGTTGTCATTCATTTCTACCTTCTTATTCAGTAACAGCAAATCCTCAGTAAAATCTTTCTCTTTGATCATAGACAGTATACAGGTTGCTAATGAGTTGTAGTTGCATAGTGGTTAGAATGCAGTATTGCAGGTTAATTCTGCTCACTGCCAGGAGTTTGATTCCCTCGATCCTGACTGGCTCAAGGTTGACTCAGTCTTCTATCCTTCTGAGGCCAGTAATGAAGAGCCAGATTCTTGGGGAAATGTGCTGACTCTGTAAACTGCTTAGAGAGGACTGTAAAGCACTATGTAATGATATATACGTGTAAGTGGTATTGCTATTTCTTGCTCAAAGCACACTGTGTTTTGAACAGAATTTGGGAACTCAGAATCTGCTCTGTAATTCTGATATTGCAAAAGAAAAAAATCAATCTTAGTAAAACAGTTTTTTCTTGTCCCTCCACATCAAGAAAACTGAGCACCATTATCTGAAGCACTTTATACTGAATATTGTTTAGCTCTAAGGTAATTTTTTTTTAAAAAAATCTAACTTTGTTGTAATATAACATTATGATTCATTGCATCTAGTCCAAGAGAGATAAATCATCCTTGGCAGTTATTTCGGTAGAAATGAAGAATAATAATAAAACCTTTTTTTCCATTTACTGTAATGAACATGAATGCTGGGAAGTGATTAAAAGCAATGTAACTAACAGCTGTTGTGGATAGATATTTAGATATAAATTCATTAAAATGCTGGTAACAAATCACTGTTCCATTATTTCAGCTTATCCAATGGGGGTTGAGCTCCAGCAAGCCACCAAATAGGTTTATTCCTAAGTGAAAATTCCATCTCTATAAATGAGGAAATAAAATCGACATGACAATAAAATGAGTTTTATATTACTTCATGCTCAATGGAGAAACATCTGACGGCTGATACAGCTGATCCGTTTATTTCAGGAATTTCATTCTGCATTTAATTTGCTAGCGCAGCCTTCCCTAACCTGATGCCCTCCAGATGTGATAATTCCCAGAATCCCTTACCTTTCTGGATAATGCCAACAAGAAAATGTGGAAAGTGAAATCCCACAATGACTGAGTCCTAAGCTGAGAAAGGCTATAAAAGAATTCATTAGTTTTCCTCTCTTTCTTTTTCCCTATAGAGATTTGTACATTAGAAATTTAAGACCTACCATTTAAATTCACACTGAAAAGATAACGTTGTCAACATGTTTGTAACTACTTGTTAAATTTTCAGTTTAGGATCAAAGATGAATGGTAGCAGACAGAAAGAGAGATATGTGTGCATTGGACATACACAAAATCTTTATGGAAAGATAAAGTATGCAGAGCATTTTTCATAGTGGTCATAGGAGGCATATATATTTCTTCTGTGTAATGTCTGCTCTCCCCTTGTCTTATGTCTATATGTGCTTGACTGTGTGATGCACTAGGCAGGTGTGTGTGTCAAACTGGTGGCCCATGGGCTGAATGCGTCAGGCATAGGCCATACCCACCCCAGCTCCGTGAATGGAAAAAAAGTCACGAAACATCATGTAATAGCAACATGACATGGCGAGTTTAACACCTGTGCACTAGGAAGCACAGGTGAGGCTCTGAATGTTGTGATTGGGAGGAGCTTAGCAAGGAGCAGCTAGTAACATTATGAGCAATCACCTAACTGCTTCTCCCCTAGGGATGCTTTGTGGAAAATTTTTCTACATCCCATCCCCCCCCGCATCTTGAGTCTAATTTGGCTCACTTGCTAACTTGATTTTTATATAGAACCATGGTGGCACAGAGATAAATTCAGTACTGCAATACTGTTAGAATGCAGTACTGCAGGCTAATCTTACTAACTGCCAGAAGTTCGATCCTGACTGGCTCAAGATTGACTCAGCCTTTCATCCTGCCTCAGTCGGTAAAATGAGGACCCAGATTGTTGGGGGCACTATGCTGACTCTGTAAAGCACTATGTAAAGTAGTATATAAGCTAAGTGCTATTGCTGTTGCCAAATTTATTCATCAAATTTTAATAGGGACTCTGGTGAGTATACAAATAAAATATTAGAAATAAAAACAGTATATAAATTTTTTTAAAAACTTTTTTTACTGAATTCTTCCCTATACATTATTTGAATTAATTCTATTCAGGTTTTAGAGAGTCATCATCACACTGGCGAACAGAATCCCAATTCCCTGTACTTTTTAAAATTGGAAATAATGAAAGTATAAAGTCTTATTCTAATTGATGTTAGAAAGGGAGGGTGCATGGAATTAAAAATAAAAGTGGAATTATGAATGTTGGCTCTCAGTGGGCATGAGCATGACTCACACATCATAATGAGTGAGTGGACTTAAAATAGAATCCACCATGGCTTTGATTCATTGGGAGTTGAGTTGATGGAATGAAGGAGTAAACAAACCAACTTCATGCAGCACGAATATGGGCTTTTTGCCAAGGTTTGTCCCTCAGTCCAAAAGAGATCCTTGATTAGCAATTTTTCAGTCTGGCAAAGAGCATATATTGAGGGCCACTTTATCTCTTAGGTCTTTCATCTCTTTTGTACAGTAGAAAAAAGCCCATGTTCCTTGGAGTGATTCTTATAAAGCTACTTTCCCCTCTCTTGAAGTAGCTCTTCAGACAGAATGTTGTTTTTCTTCTGTGGCTTGGCTGGACACTTCAAAGGATAACCCAGACACTTAAGCATCTCGTTTTTCAGACCAAGGCAAGATCCGATAACCACTTCAGCTGTCTAAAGATGGAAAGCAGCCAGGTTGACCCTTGGAAGAGGAAATCAAATACAAAGAAAATAAAACATCAGCTGAACTTTGAGTACAGCACAAAGATAATATGTATCCCTTTTGGGTAACTAGTATAAAGGACTTACCTGTTAATGCAAAGGACTTCACAAAGATAAATAGATACATTAAAAGAAAACCTTCAAACTGGTACTTTAAAATAGAAATATAGTGATGCATGTATTACTTTTCTTTTTAAGAGTTAAATACTACTTACTTCCCACCAGTTTTGAACTGTTTGTAAAGTTTTAATAATAAATGTCCATAAAAACAACAAAGCACAATAGATATAAAATACAAAAATGAAATAATATAGAATTTAAAAAGCCAGGGTAAAACCATATGTTACACTTTTCTTCAAGTGGTAAATGCACAGTCTTTGGCTGAACTCCAGTGGTTGAAGTTTTACAAACCAACCTTACCACAGACAATGTCAAACCCACAAAATGTATTTGATTTCATGGGATAGGCTTTCCTTAAAGCCACTTTGATCCTAATCTGTTTCAACTGCTGTGTGTGTGTGTGTATATGTGTGTGTGTGTGTGTGTATACACACACATACATACACACACACACACATACATACGTACACTGCTCAAAAAAATAAAGGGAACACTTAAACAACACAATGTAACTCCAAGTCAATCACACTTCTGTGAAATCAAACTGCCCACTAAGGTAGCAACACTGATTGACAATCAATTTCACATGCTGTTGTGCAAATGGAATAAACAACAGGTGGAAAGCATAGGCAGTTAGCAAGACATCTCCAATAAAGGAGTGGTTCTGCAAGTGATGACCACAGACCACTTCTCAGTTCCTGTGCTTTCTGGCTGATGGTTTGGTCACTTTGGAATGCTGGCGGTGCTTTCACTCTAGTGGCAGCATTAGATGCAGTCTACAACCCACACAAGTGGCTCAGGTAGTGCAGCTCATCCAGGATGGCACATCAATGCGAACTGTGGCAAGAAGGTTTGCTGTGTCTGTCAGTGTAGTGTCCAGAACATGGAGGCGCTACCAGGAGACAGGCCAGTACATCAGGAGACGTGGAGGAGGCTGTAGGAGGGCAACAACCCAGCATCAGTACTGCTACCTCCGCTTTTGTGCAAGGAGGAACAGGAGGAGCACTGCCAGAGCCCTGCAAAATGACCTCCAGTGGGCCACAAATGTGCAAATGGTCAGAAACAGACTCCATGAGGGTGGTATGATGGCCCGATGTCCACAGGTGGGGGCTGTTACAGCCCAACACTGTGCAGGAGGTTTGGCATTTGCCAGAGAACACCAAGATTGGCAAATTTGCCACTGGCGCCTTGTGCTCTTCACAGATAAAAGCAGGTTCACACTGAGCACATGTGACAGAGGTGACAGGGTCTGGAGATGCCATGGAGAATGTTCTGCTGCCTGCAACATCCTCCAGCATGACCGGTTTGGCAGTGGGTCAGTAATGGTGTAGGGTGGCATTTCTTTAGGGGGCCGCATAGCCCTCCATGTGCTCCCCAGAGGTAGCCTGACTGCCATTAGGTACGGAGATGAGATCCTCAGACCCCTTGTGAGACCATATGCTGGTGCGGTTGGCCCTGGGTTCCTCCTAATGCACGACAATGCTAGACCTCATGTGGTGGAGTGTGTCAGCAGTTCCTGCAAGATGAAGGCATTGATGCTATGGACTGGCCAGCTCGTTCCCCAGACCTGAATCCAATTGAGCACATCTGGGACATCATGTCTCGCTCCATCCACCAACGCCACGTTGCATCACAGACTGTCCAGGAGTTGGGGGATGTTTTGGTCCAGGTGTGGGAGGAGATCCCTCAGGAGACCATCTGCCACCTCATCAGGAGCATGCCCAGGCATTGTAGGGAGGTCATACGGGCACGTGGAGGCCACACACACTACTGAGCCTCATTTTGACTTGTTTTAAGGACATTACATCAAAGTTGGATCAGTCTGTAGTGTTTTTTTCCACTTTCATTTTAAGTGTAACTCCAAATCGAGACCTCCATGGGTTGCTAAATTTGATTTCCATTGATAATTTTTGTGTGATTTTGTTGTCAGCACATTCAACTATGTAATGAACAAAGTATTTAATAAGAATATTTCATTCATTCAGATCTAGGATGTCTTATTTTTGTGTTCCCTTTATTTTTTTGAGCAGTGTATATACATATACATATTCCTTAGCATGCTATGCAAACACAACAGATGTGTTTCTGAGTTTTGATCGTCTGAGTGTCAAGTTTAGAACATGGACCAAGTTACATCTCTAGGGTTCCTATTTCAGTTGAGAACTCCAGGCACAAGGGAGTCTTCAAATTTCCTTCCTGAACAACTAGATCCATAACTTTCCCTTCTTGTTGGGGGAAGTGGTTAAGAAGAGAAAGAAGAATCATTGATGACATTAATGTAGAACAGACAAGAATTTTGCAAGTGAATTTGTTGGGAAAGGAAACTCATATCCATGCTTGGGAATGTTTTAATCAGAACTGAGCACTCTGAACTTACCAAAAAGTTTACCTTTCTTCTAATAGAGGGATATTGGGATGAAGAAGTTGATCCTTTAAGCAGTAGGGTACCTTCAGACATGTGATTTCCTTTGTTTTATTTAATTAGAATTGGAAGATCTAACAAATAAAAAAATGGGGTACAGGACAAAGATAGAATTGAAGAATTTTAAACATGTTTGTCATTATATCTAAACATAAAGAAGCAGATATAAATTTACTAGGATTAAACTAGAACCAAATCTTGACCTAATAGAGATATCTGGAAGAAGCTTTGATCCTCATGGATTGGATATAAAAAGGTTCATTTTAGGAAACTATTTCCTGGTGATTTTTTTAAGTGTGGGAAAGTCTTTTGAGAGAACTTTCGAACAAACATTTCCCCTATTTTATCCATTTCCTGTCACAAGATGATCTGGAGACCATTACATCTGGAATTAGTTTGCTTCCTGTGGTTAATTTATAATAATTTGTTTCAAATACCAACAATTTTACCACAAAAAAAGGTTAGTCATATTACTCTTTCCTAATTTTTCTATTTCTATTTTTCTAGATTAATTTATCAAGGTTCACTGACATATTTCACTAAGACTATAATTAATTGAATTAAGGAATTTTATCAGTGACTCTCAAAAAGAAAGAGAAGCTCTCTTTATTTATTTATTTATTAGATTTATACCCTGTTCCACATTCATCAGTGTCCTCCTGGTTTTACCCACAACAGCCCTCTGTGAGGTAGGCTGGGTTGACAGAGAGTGGATGGTCCAAAACCATTCAGTGAAGGTGAAACTGGTTTTCCTCACTTCTAGTGGTTAATTAGAACCATTAGATAAGAACCACTTATCTCATATAAGCTGCCTGTCAGCCCTGAAGCCATTTTGGAGCATTTTCAGGGCTGCCACATTAAGGGCGGTTGGAGCTGTGGGAACATGTGGGGGGAAGATAGAGACAGCGGGGGAATGTGTAGCTAAAATAAAATTATTTCCCTTGGGAGCCAACGACATTCACACCAGGTGCTGGCAAGGCAGAGACTAAAGCCAACTGGGGTTGGGACTGTGACCTGGTTGGACCCTGTGATGGACGTACGACCTGGAGGCAAGAACTTTGGGTTTTCATTTGGGTGGGGAAAACCTTAGGACCTTCAGAGTCAACTTTTCACCAGCTGTGCCAATATGACATTCCTAAAAAAAATTATGCCCTGAGGAAAATCCAGGCCTCAGAGTTTTGACTGCGTTGGGTATGTTAATTGGAACCAGGGGTGGGATTCTACCAGTTCACACCTATTCACTAGAACTGGGTTGTTAACATTCTAAGCAATTTGGAGAACCAGTTGTTAGAAGAAATTATTGGCCTAATCCTGTAAGGAAGGCAGGAAGGAAGCATTCTGGTGTTGCTTACAGAAACCGCCTCTCCATTAACCTTTATTACATTCTTGGCAGGACTAGACTTCCTGTCTCAGGAACCTCTCTGGAATTTTTTTCCCCTCCTTTGCTGGTACTATGCTTGTGTGGAGTGACCATTCAAAGTTACAATGGCACTGAAAAAAGTGACTTATGACCATTTTTCACACTTACGACTGTTGCAGCATCCCCACAGTCATGAGAGGCCAGGCGAGGAGATGCATGCCTCGATGTGAGTGATGTTGAGTTGGCTATGCCCAGCCAATAACATGACCACCAAGCCATGTCCACCCAGTCACATGACCACCAAGCCATGCCCACCACCTAAGCCATGCCCACAGAACCAGTTGTTAAAATTTTTGAATCCCAACCCTGATTGGAATCCTGACACGGTCCTTATTAAGAAAGGTCTAAAACAGGGGTCCCCAACCCCCAGGCTGTGGCCCACTACCAGGCCATGGCCTATTTAGAATTGGGCCATGACAGTAGTTGGCCAGAGCACGCGCACACACACACACACACACACACACACACACACACACACACAGAGTTCAACTTGCCCGAGGGCAAGTTGGCGGGCACTAGTGCAGGCCAGCCTGCTGCTTGTGCAGCCTAGTTCCCCTCTACCTCCCCAACCACACTGCCAAGCCACAAAGGTTGGGGACCTCTGATCTAGAAGTTTAGGGCTCATTTTTAGCCAGCCTGCTTGTTGGTTTCCATTCCAGAATAAAGAAGTTCCAATTCCCAGTGGAAATAGTGGGTAACTGAGTTTAAACATGCTTGGAATAAACACATATCCATCATCAGACAAAAATAAAATAAAACAATATATAAAAAATTAGAAATAATAAATACCGTATATGCCGGCGTATAAGACGACCCGGCGTATAAGACGACCCCCCAACATTTCCACTCAATATATAGTTTGTTATATACTCGCCCCTCTTCCACCGCCTTCCACTTTGCACTTTTTTTTTTGAGGCACTTTTGTCTACCGTTAGAAGCGAATCCCATGAAGCCGAAAGGAGCAGCCAGCCTTCTCCCAGCTCCCAAGGAAAGCGAGGCTCGCACCGCCGGGCTCCGCTGAGGTATCCCGGCTGGGGCTGTCAGGGTTGTTACCGCTGGCGCGGCTCACGCGGCTCCAGTCACAGCGTTGCCTGCCGGGAAGGGAAAGGCAAAAAGGAAGAGCCGCGGCGGCGCTATTGCAATGGCAGCAAGCGGCTCCTGGTTTTGCCTTTCCTTTCTTACCAGCAACGCGAGGACTTGACTAGGCTGTGAGCTGCGCCAGCAGCTAACTCCTGACAGCAAGCAACCACCTCAGCGACTCCTGAGTGATGCGAAGCCTCGTTTCACTGGGGCTGGGAAGAAGAACTGCTGCGACTCATATCGTTTCCTGATGATAACTAAAAGATGCAGCAACAAGGCCAGCCGCAGTGCTTCCCAATTACTATTTGCTGGTGTATAGGGCTGACCCGGCATATAAGATGACCCCCAATGGGGGGCATCTTTCAGGGCAAAAAAGTCGTCTTATGCGGCAATCTGACGGTAAGTAATAAGGCCCCTTTATTCAAAGGGCAGACTCGATGGACCACTGGGATTTTTTCTGATGTCAGTTTTCTATGTTTCTAAATGGGGAGAATCTTCACATACCTGCAAACCTGTTAAAATCTCAGACTTTTGGCTCACATTCCAAAGTTATGTGCTCTCCAGTGAGGGTCAGGGTTGCAGTCTCATGACCATGGCAGAGCCATGAAGTCATTATGCCAGGTTTTGAATAAAGTCTCGGGGTTGGTTCTGTTTGTTGAGCTTCTGCATAGAATCTAACTTCAAGCACTGTGGGAACTGGCCACCCTTGGAGTATCTTCCTTTCATTATTAAGGAGCTCCTGACAGCTGGTAAGAAAATTTGGGCATCGTCTTTTTTGTATGTAAATCTGTTTGCTTGAACTAATAATAAAGCTTAAAATCCCTTTATTGGGTGTGCTGTTGCACCCATTCTATCTGGATCCAAAAAATCCAATTGCATGGGCACCTGATCACTCTCCTGATGCTTGGAAAAACAGATGGTAAGATGATTGCAGAATCAGCCCCAATCCCCTTATAGCCCATTGTCTTTATTGTAAGTGTTGTCCAATTTGTTAATTTCTGTTCATTTTACATCAGATTTACTTATGCTCCTACACAGAAAGCATAAATGCCACATTCTTCTTTATTTTTATTATTGTACAACTCAAATAGAAGGTGATGGCAGGAGAAAGTGTAGTAGATTAGAAGACTCCAGAGAACAGTAAGGGGTCCTTTTACAGCAAGACAAATCTTCATAAATGTCCATTGATACCAAATTCCAGTATTGGACCTGATAGTGAATATGATACTCAGGCCAGAAATAGAAAAGAAACTTTCTTTGCTCTGCAAAAATTCACTCATTCCCATTTGAAAAAAACTGAAGGGAAAACAGTTCAGAATTTTGCAAAATGATTTGCTTTTCAGCCCATGGTGAATTAAGCAATGCCTCTCGCAGTGTCTGGAGGCTGTTAGGGACCAGATGGGGAGCAATGGTTGAAACTGAACCCTAGAAAGACTGAGTGGCTCTGGATTTGGGGTTCTTTGGCCCATAGAGAATTGCCACCTTTGGTCTTGGATAGGGTGGCACTTCCCCAAGCAGACCCTGTGTGTAATATGGGGATTCTCCTGGACTTGCAACTCCTGCTCAAAGAGCAGGTAGCAGTCACGGCCAGGAGGGCCTTTGCACAACTGTGGGTTGTGTGCCAGTTATGCCCTTTCCTGGACCAACAATCCCTACTCACAGTCACTCATGCCCTAGTAACCTCCTATCTTGACTATTGCAACACGCTCTACATGAGGCTGCCCCTGAAGAGCATCCAGTTGGTGCAAAATGAAGCAGCCCACATGGTTTTGTGCAGACCTTAGTGTGCACAAATATTACCTCACCTGTGGGAACTGCATTGATTGTCGATTTGCTTCCAGGTGCAATTCAAGACGCTGGTTGTCACCTTTAAAGTCCTCCATGGCTTGAGACCACATTATCTGAGGGTCCCATCTCTTGCCGGTGACATCTACCCAACCTGGAGCAGGGAGACATGGAATGTTGTGGGTCTCATTCCCTATGGAGATACATTTGGCAGGAGTGAACAGCCTTCTCGGTGGTGGCTCCGCCTCTCTGCAACATCTTTCCCCCAGACATTAGACTGGCCCTCCACTCTAACATTCTTTTGGAATGTGCTGAAGATGTGGTTCTATCAGTGGGCCTGGGGAAACCAGAGTGAGATGGAACCCATTAAATGGTTTGTATGAATGTGTGTTGTCACTTGGGTTTTACTAATTTATTATTTTTTATTATTTTTATTTCTTTTATATGGTTTTATATCCGTGTAAGCCACCCTGAGTCACCATGTACGAGTAAGCGGCAATATAAATTTTCTAAAATAAATAAATAAATTTCAGAAAATATATAGAATGAATCATTATATTACTCCCTTTGATCCCCCCCCCCCCCCCCCCCCCCCCCCCCCCCCCCCCCCCCCCCCACCCCCCCCCCCCCCCCCCCCCCCCCCCCCCCCCCCCCCCCCCACCCCCGAACCAACCACCCCCCCCCCCCCCCCCCCCCCCAAACTGTCCATATTAGGAAAGATTTATACGAAAGTATGTTAATTGGGAAACACACACACATATTTTATACAAATGCAACTTTTTAATATATAAATTTAGACCGAAATAGAGACGGCTGCTGATAATTTACATTTGGGAGAATAGAAACAAAATAAAATAATCAGATCTAAATTCTTTTGAACATATAGAAAACTGAATTTGACTATTTCTGATGCATGGATTGATTTGTGGTAGGTTCAAATGAAGAGTGGGCTGCAGAGGCTATTGTTTACAACTGTAATTTTATTTTATTGCATCAAAGTCTGCACCATGTTGCTGATCTGTTCAAATTCAGGAAAAGTCTTTTTTACTTTTTAAGGACATTATATGCTCTATTTGCATTCCAGTTGAGTGCAGAATGATTCCAAGTATCACTAGAGTGATCTGTTTTTTGGAAAACCTCTGAGGAGTTGGCTCCCAATATGCTGGGGTTCTTACAAGCCCTCTGGACAACATGGAGGCAGGTCCAGCCAAAATTATGTACATGCAGAAAAACAAAGTACTTCATTTGGCAATACCCTTGATGAAACTGAAATAGAAATTTCCCCATAGATTCTTGTGGGATCTACGTTTGGAATTTCTCTTTGCAAACTGAAGAAGCCTATCTTCTTTAAATATTGCTCAAAAATACTGAGTAAATTGATTGTTAGATTATTTATAATCTTCCTTATATAAATGAAATGCAAAAGGTTGTTCTCAGTGGGGGAAGAGTTGGAAGAGGGAATATCATATTCTATAACTTTATGTCCTGGAAAAAAGAAGAAAGGAAAGACAAATGCAAACACAATCAAATATGTGCTTTCATTTCACAATACCTCTATTGTTATCTTAGATCATGCTTATATTTTCTTCCTCTAATAAATGATAAATAAACTGATGCTAGAAGCAGCATTTTTGCGTTTGGTCATTATCGGTGTAGCTTCCAATGCAATAAACACCGAGGCAGTTGATTTTGTCATTTAAATGTCAAAAATGACATTTAAAATGTACCTATGTTTTCTTCAGATGTTTGGTTTAAGTCAATAACTGCTAACATTGTGGCTTGCATTTGAAATTACAACAGTTTGATTATTTCATGTTTTATTCTGTGATTAGTGATCAAAATATAAGCTGAAATTTTATCTATCTATCTATCTATCTATCTATCTATCTATCTATCTATCTATCTCCTTTGTTCGGGTATTTTCCCACGTCATTATGGTTGTGCTTTTAAAGTTGTAGCAATATTTCGGCAGAATCTCATCTGCCATCATCAGGCTTCAGTATTGTGTTCGTCTATACTATACTATACAGAAGCCTGATGATAGCAGATGAGATTCTGCCACGTTGCTACTAACTTTAAAAGCACAACCTAATGACGTGGGAAAATCTCAGAACAAAGCTGAATACCATACATATAAATAAATGCGAAAACTTAAGAATATATATATATATGTGTGTGTGTGTGTGTGTGTGTGTGTGTGTGTGTGTGTGTGTGTGTGTGTTGTATTGGTATGTGTATGTGTATGTGTATGTGTATGTATATGTATATGTTTTCTTAAGTTTTCGTGGGTACTTACATGTATGGTATTCAGCTTTGTTCGGGTATTTTCCCACGTCATTATAGTTGTGCTTTTAAAGTTGTAGCAACGTTTCGACAGAATCTCATCTGCCATCATCAGGCTTCTGTATTGTGTTCGTTTGTGAATCAGACTTTCACAGCCATTTCAGTTTTAAATTTGGGGCTAGCCTACTGCTGTGCCAGAATGGTTTTTTCTTCATCCTGATTGGTTGGGAGTCTTGGTCTTTGTTTGTTGGTCTTGGAGTTTGCTGTGTTCTGCTTGATTGGTGTTTCTAATATCTTCTGTCTGTTTTGTGGCTTTTTTTGTCTTGATTGGCTGGCAACATTGTGTTCCTGTATTGGAGGATTTTAGTGTGGCTTGGCTCCGAGTAAATGGACGGCTATCATTTATTAGGAAGCTAGGTTTCATCTGGGTGCCTGGTTGGGGTGTGTTTGAGCTGGAGGTATCAGGGGGGATCTGTTTGTGCCCAGGTGTTTGCCTGGCTTGTGGTGTGGAGTTTTTTTGTTTGTGAGTGCAGGCTTCCAAATAATTGACAGTCTGGTGGAATCATCTCTTCTATTCATGCTTTCAGGTCTTTTTTCAATCTCTATGGCTTCTCTGATAATTCTGTGGCTAACAGCTAACAGCTTCCACAAAAGCAAAATCACCAGCTTGATCCACAAAAACACACTGAGACATAATGGAGACCTAGAAGATGAACAGACCTATGGAACAGCTGTCCTGCCCTACATAAGAGGTACTACAGACAAAATATATGTGCTGGGCCCAGCACACCAGCCCCCACCACCAGTATTTATAGAGAGACGGCAGCTCCGATCACACACTGCTTGCATTAGCACGAAGCCGAAAGCACCAGCCTGAGGATGGCGAGTGGGACCTTGCCGAAACGTCACCAAGATACTCTTAATCTTACACGGGAAAAGACCCGAACACACCTAGACCTACATACCTGTACCCGTGAAAATCTACGAATATAGATAGATAGATAGATAGATAGATAGATAGATAGATAGATAGATAGATAGATAGATAGATAGATATTCATAGATTTTCACGGGTACAGGTATGCAGGTCTTGGCATGTTCGGGTATTTTCCTATGTAAGATTGAGAGTATCTTGGCGATGTTTTGACGGGGACCCACTCGCCATCTTCAGGCTGGTGCTTTCAGCTTCATGCTTGTGCGAGCAAAGTGTGATCAGAGCTGCCGTCTCTCTATAAATAGTGGTGGGGAGGTTGGCTGTGTTGTCATTTCTTGATTGGTTGATGGAGTTGATGTTTGCAGATTGGCTGGCTTTTTTTAAAAAAAAATTTTTTTATTGGTTTTTAAAAACAAACATAAACAAACAAAACATAAAAACATCAAGCTATCTTCCATATGTGTACACACAGTGTGCCGGTTGGTTTACAAATTGTTTCGTGCTTCCATTTCGTAGTCTTCAATTACAATTACATTGCATATAATCTCATATTTTCAATCAAAAATTAAATACCTTAGTATCATTATTAATCAATCATTTGACTATACTTTTATTCATTTATGTTTTACAAAATAATCATAATTTACTTAGTTTATTTTATAACAGTTCATATTATCATCCTAAATCTATCCTAAAATCATTTTGTAGATATAATAAGAAAGAAGTACATCTTTATATATTTATTATTTTCTAAAAGTTTACATATTTCATTACTGTATTTTATTGTCTAACCATTGATAGAATAGATCCCAAATTTTATAAAATTGTTTATCTTCTTGTTCTCTAATTTCAAATGTCAATCTACTCATTTCAGCACATTCCAATATTTTCTTAATGATTTCCTCCTGTGATGGTATTTTCTCAGTTTTCCAGTTTTTAGCAAATACAATCCTAGCTGCTGTTAATACATTTACAATCAGGTATTTCAAGTCTTTACTATATATTTCAGGTAAAATTCCCAATAAAAATATCTCTGGTTTCAAGTCTATATGTTTTTTTTGTCATTTTTTCCAAACACATGTGGATTTTAATCCAGTATTTTTTAGCATCCGCACAAGTCCACCACATATGATAATATGAGCCAGGTGTCTGATGACATTTCCAACATTTTTTGGATTTATTCTTGAACATTCTTGCTATTCTTGTCGGGGGGAAATGCCACCTGTAAAACATCTTATACAAATTTTCTTTATATGCTGTTGACATTGTCATTTTATAATTTTGAGACCACAATTTTTGCCATTTCTCTAAATCAATCCCATATCCAAAATTCTTCCCCCAAGCAGTCATAGTTTCTTTAACTTGTTCTTCTTCTAATTTAATTTCTAATGAATA
Source organism: Notechis scutatus (assembly GCF_049901735.1). NCBI lineage: Eukaryota > Metazoa > Chordata > Lepidosauria > Squamata > Elapidae > Notechis > Notechis scutatus. The sequence goes on from NC_142015.1 coordinate 9,049,821, forward strand.
TCCATACAGTTTTTTAATCACCTTTTCATCAGTACCTGTCAAAATCTTATCTAAATCAGTCAATTTATCATAGAAACCTTCCATTTTAGAATGTTTATCATACCTTGAATGTATTTGCGCATATGAAAACCAATTCATCTTTATACCTTGTTCCTCTAGTTTTTGTATAGATTTGAGTTCACCCTTTTCATTCAATATTTCACCATATCTAACTGTTTGTTCCTTTTTGTATATTATAGGATAAGAAAATGCTTCAATAGTTGATAACCAGACTGAAATTTTCAAATAACATTGTCTTTTAATCTTCTCCCAGTTTAACCACAGAGACTCCTGTATATAATGTCTTCTAAAATACTCCTGTGTTCCTTTATACCATAAAAAAGCATGCCACCCCAACAACAAATCATGTCCTTCTAATGTCAACAATCTAGTATTTCTTAATGTTATCCATTCCTTAACCCACATCAGATTTGTAGCTTGATAGTACAATTCCCAATTAGGCAAACCAAATCCTCCTCTAATTCTAGCATCTTGCAAAAGTTTTAACTTTATTCTCGCTTTCTTACCTTGCCATATATATATTTCAACACAATTTTGTTTAAATCTTCAAAGTAATCTTTTTCAAGCCTAATTGGAAATGTTTGAAACAAATATAAAATTCTGGGTAATGTATTCATATTGATTGTTGAAATTCTCCCTATTAGTGACAGTTGTAAATTTTCCCATTTCGCCAGATCTAGCACTATCTGCTGTTTAAGTTTGATATAATTATTCTCTTTTAATGTACTACATCTTGCTGTCAAATATATCCCCAAGTACTTGATCTTATTCGTGACCTGAATTTTCAATAAGTCTGCCAGTTCTTCCTTTTGTCTTAATAGCATATTCTTTGTCAAGATCTTTGTCTTATCTTTATTTATTTTCAAACCAGCCACCTTTCCATATGTCTCTATCTTTTCTATCAATTTTGATGCTGTTTCTAAAGGGTCTTCTAAGATGAAAACCAGATCATCTGCAAATGCTTGCAGCTTAAATTCTTCCTTTTTGATTTTCATTCCTTTTATATTCTTTTCATCTCTAATATTTCTGTTTAGCACTTCCAAAGTTAACACAAACAACAAAGGTGATAGTGGGCACCCTTGTCTTGTTCCTTTTCTTATATTGATAGAGTCTGTCAGTTCTCCCTCTATCATTACCTTTGCCGTTTGCTTATAGTATATAGCTTCTATTGCTTGAATGAATTTTCTAGCAAAACCCATCTATACCAACAGTAATAACATGAATCGCCAATTCACATTATCAAATGCCTTCTGTGCATCTAGAAATATCAGAGCCATTTGTTTTTCAGGATGTGCCTCGTAGTATTCCAAGGTGTCCAAGATTACTCTCATATAATCTTTAATTTGTCTCTTTGGCAGAAATCCATTTTGATCAGGATGAATAAAATTATTTAGATATTTTTTAAATCTTTTTGCTAATATTGAAGCAAAGATTTTATAATCTGCATTTAGTAGAGAAATAGGTCTATAGTTCTTAATTTGTAATGGATCGGCCTCCTCTTTTGGAATAAGTGTAATATAGGCTTCTGACCATGATTTAGGTATCTTCTTCTTTAACATAACTTCATTCATAACTTCTAGCAATGGAAGATTCAACGATTCTTGTAATGTTTTGTAAAATTCTGCCGGAAGTCCATCTGGGCCTGGTGCCTTTCCATTATTTTGCTTAAGTGCTTCAGTTAACTCCATCATCAAATTGCTTTCTAGCATAGTTTCAATCTCCTTAGGTATCTGAGGTAAATTAGCATTCTGTAAGTACTGTTTAACTCTTTCCTCATCAATATTCTCTTGCATATATAATTTCCCATAGAAGTCTCGAATGATTTCCTTCTTCTCTTTACTACCATAGCAAACTTGGCCTTGGTCATCTATTAATTGCAATATTTTCCTTGATTCTTTCTCCTTTCTCAATTTGTATGCTAACCATCTACCTGGTTTGTTTGCATCTTCAAAGTAGTTCTGTTTAGCACCTCTAATTTTCTGTGCTAATTCTTCTTTTTCTATTTGACCCATTTTATGTTTAACTATATCCATTTTTAGCTTAATGTCCTTTTTCTGTGGCATTTTCTGTAGCTCTTTTACAAGTCTTTTATACTCATCCTCTAAGGCCTTAGAGGCCAATCTTTTCATAGTATTCCTTTTCCTTGTATAGTCTATTATCAAGCCTCTAACATATGCCTTCATTGTATCCCATGCATTCTGAATTGATGTATCTTCTTTTTTGTTTTCTCTAAGGAAAAAAGCCAATTCTTTCTCTAGCCACTGTATGAAGTTTTTTTCCTTTAAAATAGTATTATTTAACGTCCATCTAGATCTTCTTTTTTGTCCTTTCCATTTAATTGTCATTGGATTGTGATCTGCCCAAGTACTTGTTTCAATATTTATTTCTTGAATATTAGTTATTAATTCTGTTGACATCCATATCATATCTATTCTGGACCATGATAAGTGTTTATTTGAATAGAAGGTATATTGTTTAGTTTTAGCATTTCTTTCTCTCCATGTATCTTTTAAGTTTATTTCATCTACCATTTTAAAAAAAGATTTAGGGAGAGTCTTTCTGTTTTGCTTTATTGTTTTCTGTGCTGTATAGTCCAATTTATTGTCTACAATTCCATTAAAATCTTCCATCATATCTATATTAGCATAGTCCAGTTCAATTATTTTCATATGTAATTTTTTGTAGAATTCTTCCTGTTTATCATTCGGGGCATAGATTGCAATCAGGAGTGTTTTCGTATTATTGTTCATTATTTCCACCATTAGTATTCTTCCATCATCATCGGTATAAATCAATTTTGCTGGGGTGGTCTCTTTAATATATAAAACCACTCCTCTTTTCTTACATTGTGTCAAGAAAGTAAATATTTTCCCTAATTTTGGCTATATCAACAATTGTTCATATTGTTTTTTAATATGTACTTCTTGTAGACAAATTATATCAAATTTTAATTTCTCTAATTTATGAAAGGTTTTCCTTCTTTTAACAGCTGAGTTAAGTCCATTTATATTAATTGTAATCAATTTTTTCTCTTCTATGGTTATATTTTGTAGTTAAGTTTAGCAGCTCTCGTAGATCTTAGTTCACATTGTTCTTTGGCTTCCACCTTTCCACCTAACCCATAAGAGCACCTGCAATAATACTCTCCCATGCTCTTCCCTCTATCTTATCAAATAGCAATGTCCTTGAAAAAGAGTCTCAGTTCTTTCTTTCTCACCTTTGTCTGGTCACAGGGAAATAAAATATTTTCAAGCCTCTAGTTGGCAGTGTTACAAAGTTTCTTTGCTCTCACTTTCCCCCTCCTTTTCCAAGCAAGATATAATAAGAATTAATAAAAAAGAAAAAGATATTTTTTAAAAAAGAAATAACTAAAAGGGAGCCTCTAGCCTAAAATATTACAAAATCAAAAAGGAGAAAAATAAATAGATGTAAAAGAAAAAACCAGTCCAGTTTCAAAATATAAGATCATGTATAGAAAACCAGCAATGAGAAAAAAAAAACATTACTTTGACATTCCTGTTTAAAATCGCCGCTTAATCACTTCTGTCAAGACTTTTACAGATTCTTTCTTTTCCTTAGGGTGTCCTTTCAGATCTTAGAATAAAGAAAAAGTTCTCACCAAAGCGGCACACTCTCTCTTTCTGTTCTCTTCTGTTTCGGAGCTGTCCCAACTTCAGCAGCTTTAATGGCTGCCTCTTTGCCGCTGGCAAGAAGAGCTTCTCTTGGATCTACCAGGGACTTTGCGGTATTCCTGGGATTGACAGGATGCGCTCTTCACTTTCACCATCTTTTCGGGATGGTTTAGATCCGATAGGACCATCCAGGAGCAAAGATATCGGCAGCGATCTCAGATCTCCCAGATCGCATGCCGTATCGTCGCCATCTCCACCCTCCCCTATTGGCTGGCTTTTTTGTAAGAACATGTGTGGCTGAGGTATTGGCTGTGTGTCTATCAGCCTCCTGTGTTGTAACAACCTGGGTAATGGGCTGTGTGGTGACCTTCTGAGTTCTATTGTTGTGACATCCTGGGTCTTGTATATATATAATTCTTCCTGCTCTGCTTTTGCCATGCATGCAATTGTGTGGATATCCCAAAAATTATTTTTTAAAAGGCAGCTGGACTTTTCCCTGAAGACATTTTGCTTCTCATCCAAGAAGTTTCTTTCTTTTCTTTTTTTTTTTAAACAAGTTTTATTTTCAAGACAAACAATACATAAATACACATAAACACAAAACATAAAAGCATAAAAAATCTCTTTTCTGAAAGTTGCTTAGTCCCGGGTTAAAACTCTTTTTACAGACACAAATTCAAATTCATATTCATTTTACATACCATTTCATATCTTATTAACATTTTCAATTTTCTATATGACTTCTCCTCTCCTTTAAATTTTCTCAATTTTATTTTATTTTATTTATCTCCTCTCAATTCGTATCATAATATTTATTATTCTTTTTCTGTTCTACTCCAGCCAACCATTTATTTTTCTTCTTTAAAAAAAAGAAGAAAGACTTCTCCTGTACACTATATGGAGTATGATGCCTTTATCTCTTTCCCCTATATTTATAATACTTAATATAAAACACATGACATACATTGGGATTCTGTCTGGTACATTCTAAAATTATACTATATTATCAAAAATAATACAAATCTATTCATTAGTATTGATATTCATTCATATCTTAAATGTTTAACTCATTGCTTTTCAATTAAATCACATATTTTTATGGGAGCCCTATTTTCCATAATTATTCCCCCCCCACATCACATATTATAGCTCAATATTTCATTAAAATGTTCCTCCTTCTTCTACTTCAAATCTCATTTCACAGAAAATTTCACTAGTATACCATATTCTAATCATTAATATTAACAATCATTTATATCTTAAACATTTTATCCATTTCAATTAAATATCATGCCTTTGTGGGAACACTTATGCTTTCCAAAGATTATTACCCCACCCCCCAGATCACAATCTTGAATCATGTTTCATTACAGTACTCTCTTTTTCTTAACCAAAAATTTCACTAATTTATGTTAAATATTTTATCACATTTTAAGTTACATATTATTTCTAATTTTCTATGATTACTTATAAATACAAGTATAAAAATGCAGTCTTATGTACCTTTCTAGAATCCCTTTAGCAATAAGATTTATCCATTATCTCTAAAAAACTTTTGCTTCTTAACATCTTGCTCCCCACCATTAGGACTTCTCATCCCTTCCTTTCTCTCTTGCTCCTTCTTCTCCTTGTCCTCTTTAACCCCTTGTCTCTCCACCTCCCTTTTATTCTGCTTTCCCCCTTTCTGTTGTTTCTTAACATAATGTCCCCTTTTCACCTTATTCTTCTCTTTTTGGGCTGTTTTTCCAGATCTTAAAGACCTTTTTTCCTTTTTCTCTTGCTTTTTCCCTTCTCCAATCAAAGTCATTTGTTCATCAAAGATGGCTTCTTCTTCTTCTTTGTCCCCATCATCCTCATTCTGCTTCACATAAGTATAAACCGCCATTTCTAAGTATTGAAAAATAGTGCCAAGACCATCTTCCCCTCCTTGTTTTTCTCTTTCATATTTTTGATATATAAGTTTCAATCCATCCATAGATGATGCCATTGTGTAGAGAAAAAGTTTTTCCAAACAACCACCCAGATGATTTAATCAGAAGTAATTTCCAAAGGTTCCAAGATCACCAAACAATCCAAACAGACTATTTCTTTTAGATACCTTCCTCTTCTTCGCTTTCTCTTTCTGGGGTTAAAGTAATCACAAATCCTTTTCAAATATATTTTTTGGAAGTTTTTTAATGTTTAACAACTCTTTGCAATTCTAGGCAATCTTCTCCTTATTTTCAAATTTTGCTCTAATTTTTTTCACTCTCCCTTCCCACTCACAGCCAAAAAGTTTTTTTTTTTCCCCTGTCACTTTAGGAAGGAGAGTAGAACAAAGAAAAACTTTCTCCTTTAGAGTATTCGCAGCTTGTAACTCTCACAAGGAACAATATATACTTAGCAGCCTTCAAGGTTCCAGGTCACTTTCTCCCGTCTTGTCCCGGTTAGAAGCAACTTTCACTTTTCTTCCAGCTTTTTCCCTCCTGCACCTGCTTATCCGGTTGCAGCTTTCTTCGTGGCGGCCATTGCTGACCGCCGTTCCTCCGCCTCGGGAGAAAGGGGTTTAGCCGGCTGGGGAGGGGTTTGCGGCACCCCCAAACCCCTTGCCGGATCCCCCCTGTCTTCAGCTGCCTCTACGGGGCAGCTATATCCCCCAGATCCAAATGGATCGGGGGAACCTTGGTGGCGAACGCAGCAGGGATCGCGCGGTCGCGAATCCCTGCCGCCGCCGCAAGCTTGCAAACCGGAAGTCCCCAAGAAGTTTCTTCAGTTCTGATTTCAGTGAAGTAATTCTCAAACTGATACAGAATAGGGCAAACTAAATTGTTTGGAGAGATGAGAAATGGACAGAGAACAAAAAAGGATGCATTTAGCTTTTCCAGTCTTGTTTCTTCCAAGGAATAAAAAATTCCTTAGAGTTATTAGTGTTATCTCTTCTGGTAACCATTGATAGGAAGATCTAGAAAAACTCTCATTTCAACCATCACTTTTGCCTGTGCAACAGTGATATTTAGTGAAAATGGAAGCCAGGGAATAAACAGAATATCAGAAGAACATTGAACAACAATGAAGTGAAGGGCAGGGTTGCAAGAAAAAAGTGACTGCTCTCCAAAAATAACATTGCTGCCAGTCTATTATTTGCAAAACACCACTTGGATAAGCCAGAAGGCTATTAGAAGGATTTCTATGAACAGATGAGACCAAAATATAATGTTTTGGCTTGAATGAAAAGCATATTTGATGAAATTCAAACACTGAAAATTGGATAAGAATCTTTGCTGCTTCTAGACCAGGTTGACTTGCTCTTTTTGACAGAACTATGAATACTGAATTAACTCAGAGTATAAGAAATTATGAGCTGGGATAGCCATAATAACAAGTCAGCCAATGGGAAATGTTTGGTGACTAAGAAACAGGATCTGTTTAGGAGATGGCTCGGAGCTTGGGCATGGCTTAGCTTATTGGTCTGTATATAAGAGTTAGTTTGTCCTTGGATTCTTCTATGATTATGACTTCTGGATTCTGAGTTCTGGTTCTGACTTATGCTGCATGGGTATTGTATACATGCATCATACTTTATATTATTGTATATAAAGAAGTTTGTTCTATAAATTAATCATGCTGAATTATATACTTGTGTGCTGGTTGGATTGCTGCATATGCTAACAAATTAGTAAGCTTTACAAGAAAATGTCAAGGTATCTATCCATAAACTGGAGCTCAAAAGAAACTGGATAATGTAGAAAGACAATCTCAAAATCCATAAGTTATATGACCAATGAATGGTTAAAACAGAAGAAAGTCAATGTTTTGGAAAGGCCAAGGCAAAGTCCTGGGCTTAATCTTTATTTTATTTTATTTATTTGATTTGTCAATCACTTACAAGATAATAGGTGTAAGTATAAACATAGTTATGAATACATGAAATGGATACATATAAGAAAAAAATAAAAAGAATCAATAGAACAGGGATGGTAGGCACATTGGTGCGCTTATGCACACCCCCTCTTAGGAAAGGGGTGAAGTCAATAGTAGACAGTCTAAGGTTAAAGTTTTTGGGGTTTGGGGAAGAAACCACAGAGTCAGGTAGAGTATTCCAGACATTGACCACTCTGTTGCTGAAGTCATATTTCCTGCAATCAAGTTTGGTGTGGTTAACCTGGAGTTTGTATCTATTGTGTGCTCTTGTATTATTATGGTTGAAGCTGAAGTATTCATTGACAGGTAGGATATCGCAATGTATGAATTTATATACTATACTTAGATTGGACCAAAGGTGGCGTAGTTCTAGGTTTTCTAGATCTAGAATTTCAAGTCTGGTGGCATATGGTATTCTGCAACGAGTAGAGGAGTGGAGAACTCTTCTTGTGAAATATTTCTGGACTTTCTCAACTGTGTTAATATCAGATACGTAATGTGGGTTGCAGACTGATGAGCTGTATTTGAGTATTGGTCTAGCAAACGTTTTGTATGATCTAGTTAGTAGTGTAATATTACCAGAGAAAAATCTACGTAGGATTAGGTTAACGACTCTTAATACCTTTTTGGCTATGCAGTTACAGTGGGCTCTAGCACTTAGATCATTCAAGATGAGTACTCCAAGGTCCTTGACAGAGTTTGGATCATCAACAAAGACTTGAGTATTCAGCTTGTATTTTATTTTCTGATTTTTTTCCCAATATGTAAGACAGAGCTTTTTTTTGTTGAGATTTGAATCTTATAGAAATGTTTTGGAAGGACCCAGAGGACCCAACGTTAATGTGAGGAAACCCACTCATACTCTAGGGTTGAAGGCATTCTGTAGAGAACAATAGGCCGAAATTCCTCCAAGCAATGTGCAGGACTGCTCAAAAGTTATGGGAAAAGTGTGGTTGCAGTTTTGCTGCCTGAAGGGAGTACACCAGTTCCTGAAAGCAAAGGCTGACATACTTTTGTCATACACAAAAATATAGCTTTGGACCATTTTCCTCAATAAGCAAACATGTATAATATTTTTGTACTCATTTGTTTAATTGGATTCTTTTACCTATTGTTAGGATTTATGTGGAGAACAGATCACATTTTAGGCCATATTTTTACAGAGATACTGAAAATTCTAAAAGATTCACAAACTTTTAAGGATCTCTCTCTGTGTGTTGGGAGGGTGCATGTTAGTGTGTGAAATTTGGAAGAGTGATAGTATCATTCCTTCCTTGGCAGAAAACAAGAAGAAATCTTTAAAGATCTTTGGGGAGTTTTCTTGATTTCCCCCCCACTTTTTTCCCTCCAAAGTAAAGACATTAATATATCTAGAAAGAATATGATGGTACATAGTTTAAAAAAATATTGATATTAATATTGATAATAGTTTGCTTCATAGCTTCACACTTGTCTATTTTTTGTGGCATTAAAACTATGGTCTTGCTATGTATCCTTCAATCTAATTATCGCTTCTCAGGCAAGATAATGCTCAGAAAGGATCATACCTACTCTGAAGCTATACCTACTCTGGATCATTTGACACTTCTGTTATTGGCAGCACTTCACAGGAAAGCAAGGTGGGTGCTTATCTCGAGGGACCGTTTGAGATTCATTACCAGCTGGGAATGAAAATAATTCCCAGCATTGCAATAAAACAAGACTTGTTTTTAAAATAAGTGTGCATGTAATTATGGTCTTGGAAGCCTTGGTCAGAACATCATTATTTTAGCAACATTTCAATTACCTTCCAAATCCTCTGAGAGCAAGAGAAGAAGTAATGGTTGGAAGCTTATCAAAGAGAGATCCAACCTAGAATTAAGGAGAAATCCCCCAACACTTAGAAAGATTAATCAGTGGAAGGCTTGCCTTCAGAAGTTGGATGCTGGCTATTTCTCCGGAAAGGTATAGGGTCTCCTGTTTGGCAGGGGTTAAATTTAAAGACCTCCAAAGTCCCTTCCAACTTTCTTTATTCTGCATTCAAACCATCTCCAGGGAGGTTTTAAATTTGGGGGAGAAGGGAAGAAACCTACCAACTTTCCCCAGAAGTTCATAATTAAAAATGTAACTGAGTTGTAGCTAGATACTTCTGGGCAATAACATGATAGATGAATATTGTATAATCTCTTCCAATCTCTATGCCAAATTTATATTTTCAACATCAGATTTTTCAACATTATATGAGTTTTTTATTTATTGCTGCTGTTTTTTGGTTGTTCTTTTTCCACAGATTCTGAAAGTCAGTTATAAGTATTTGGGCTGTCAAACACTGAATCCTAACATTTGCTAATAAAGCCTTAAATCCATGGATTTATTTCCATGGTCCCAACATCTTAAACGCTAAACGCTTAAACTAAAACGCTATTAAAACTTCAAATTCTGTTAAGTTGTATTACCTTTAATCCTCTTTAGGAAGGATTTGGGGATCAATGATGCAACACCATGAGTGGTAGACAAAAACCCAGCATAAAGGTTTACATCTGTATTAAGGGAGACAAAAGGTGAAAGTTGTTTGGGGATGGGTGACTGTCCAATCCAAATTTCAGTTTCAGGCAAGAAAATTGGAGGAGATAGGAGGACTTTACTCAGTTTAATTTTGATATAGCAATTTATGTATATGTGGACTGATTAGTTTCTACTACTACCTTGGGATTAAAAAAAGTGTTTAAGAACACAGATGTGCAGTCTTTGTCAATTTCTGCTACTAAGTTATGGCTGTAGTTCAGACAAAGATGCTGAATATTTATTTAACATTGAATGTCAGAAAGTACAGCTTTTATTTAATTTTAAATGCCCGTTTTGGGCATTTTGGATAAGTGTAGACAACATAAAATCTCATTAGTTTTGGGAGTATGGTGTGTGTCATGATTTTCAGAGGGTTCCTTTCTTTTTGTTTCCTTCCCTTTCCCTTCCATTTCATTATTTCCAATATCACTTCTTAATTTGTAAAAAACAAAATAAGATATATCTCTACCCCAGGTATTCCATTATAAAGTCTCCTCTAGGTTTTTTTTT